>NW_025765785.1:0-109443 GCF_003918875.1 Haliotis rubra | reverse complement strand
CAAATTATCATCCCTGATCCCTGTCATGAAGGTCATCCTCACCGGGTGAATCATGGGTGATCGATGCAGGACCCCAGAACCAGGACCACCCAACCGACCAATCACAGCCGAAAGCCCAGGAACGACCAGACAACCGAACCAGCCGACGAAGGAACACAGCCAGCCATGGAAATAAAGAAGGAATGAATCAACCCGGACCCAGGAAAAACAGAGCCCAGAACAAAAGCCAACCGACACACGACAGACACACACCGAATCAGCGGACACACACACAACGGAATCAACGAGAAACAGACGAAAGCCCGGAGCATGGAATCGAACAACCGCCGACCACCCAGACAGCCCAGCACAGGCCAGCCACAGCCAGCCGTGGCCAAAGGCCCAGAAGAACAGAAGAACAACAGCCCATCATAAGGCCATGATTTGAGCCCCAGCCATGCATTGCCAATGGTGGAAGCCAACGGAATAAAATACGGAATGATCGGAAATACGGACCAATGGCCCCAGCCAACAAGGAAGCCACACAACGATGGATCCCCGGACAAACACGATCGAACCGACCACGCAGCCCAGTGGACAAACCCAGTAGCCCAAACCGACGACAGCCGAGGACCAGACCCACAACCACGAAATGAATGGAAACAACACCGAATCGAACCGGAACGGACCGGAACAGGACCGGAGGGACCGGCCAACAACTGACCATTTGACCAACCCGAACACAACGGAGACATCGAACACCGATCATCCCATATCCGACACACAGCCCGAAACGACGTAACGAACCGAACACGGATGGAACGGAAACACAACGGCCGAACCAACGACAGACACCAAAGGTGCCGGAAATGGACACCAAGGACGCCGAAAGCCATAACCGCCGACACTGAGCCCGGACCCGAGCCACACCGAAGGAAGCCGGAAGGCCGATCAAACACACAAAGAAATGTATTGAGCCAGGAGAAAAGAAATGGAATCGTGGCCCGGTGCACAATCGATCCCAATCGAACAAGGAACAGCACACAGCCCGAGGAAAGGACACAGTGAAGGCACACCGCACACAAGGAACGGAGAGGAGCTGACCACGAACCATGGACCGGAAAGACACGCACACAACAGCCCAGGAACAACACCGAAATGGACCATCCACGGACCGACGAAGACGAAGGACCACAACCGAAATCAGACCAGAGACGGAAACCAAGAAACGACCACGAAACGACACCGGAAATATCAGCGGCTCGGAATAAGCAGACAGGAAGGAAACAACACGATTTAAATGGAATGGCCGGAAGCCAAATGGAAACACAAAGACTGACCAACAGCCGGACCGGAGCCAGAACTTTGAAAATAATCAAATGAACAAAGAAGGACAAAGGATAAGCCAGAGGGCAAACAATGAACGCCCAGACTACCGAAAGAAGAACACACAGCCGGAATGGAAGGAAGCCCAGCCAGTAAAGGAAATAACGCCACAAGAAGGCGGAAGGAAGAAATGGAAACACCACCACCAAAAACTGGCCCCTCAGCCTCAAATGAAGGACAAACACACGGAATGAAGAATGGATGAAATGGAATGGATGAAATCAATGGAATAGTGAAGGAACAAAGTGAATGGAACTGGCCTGGATAGAAGAAAATGAAGAAGGACGGAATATTTCTTACCTTAAATGGATGGAATGGACAAAAATATGGCCAGGAAGATGATCAAAAGAAATGGAATGGAATAAAAGGGACCAAGTCTCAGCATGGATGAAATAAAGAAAGAATAAAGGACGGACACAAAGCGCAAGAAATGCATTTTATCATTGGGTCAGCCTGTGACAAACCCGCCCGGAAGGAAGGAATGGGAAGTCAACACTTATCCCAATGTAAACATGAAATGGAAATGGAATAAATAAATAATGATACCAAAACCTGTTGAACATTGCTGCGGTTTCGTTTACAGCCTGGACTTTACAGCCAGAGGAGCAGTTTTACGCCGCTTTGAATATTCCGTTAAACATCATCAGAATTTCAGAGATGTATCGTTCACCAAAATCTACGTGGGATTCGAACCCGGCCCGAAGTGACGAGCCAACGCTTTAAGCATTAGGGCCAATTCCACCGCCCCTCAAAATTTTACAGGCGAACTCTCACCAGCAACAGAACCAAAACAGCAAATCAATAAATCAATCCAGCCAAAACATGTCAAAACACACATGGCCACGCATGTTGCCGTAGAATCTTCTCGACTATGCACGAATTTTACGTAACCACATGGACCATGTTTTAATAACAGATATACATGTAATCATGACTGATAGCCGTACAGCGCATTGTGCAAAATGCATTGCAACATCGAGTGAGTGAGTGAGTTTTCATCGCCGCTTTAGCAATATTCAGCTTATGGAGATTGGTGGCCGGTACTATCCCGACGAGCCAACGCCAACCACCAGGGCAATTCACCCCCGTAACATTGAGCTGGAGAAACAAACCAGAACAAGAAATTAATAATGTAATCTATGGAAGATCCCTTCAGTCTCAAAATCCATAAACGCTTTCCGCTACAAACAATAAAGACAGAATCAGTCCGCGTCGATCATGATAACGCAAGTGCCGTAGTCCCCAGTGTCCGGTAGTTTCTAACCATACGCAGCGGTTAAAGCGCTGGCCTCGTCACGCCGAAGACCTGGTTCGAACTCAATACGGGCACAAATGTAGCTTCCATTTCCGGTGTCCCCCGCCGTGACGTTGCCGAATATTGCTATGGCGCAAAATCAAACTCAGTCAGTCAAAGTCAGCTTCCATCCATACGAACTAAACAAACAACATGGCCATTTCGTTTTTACATATTGGTAATACGCTAGTCAGCCGATATCATTGGTTTGCTATGACAGATCGTCTTTTATAACAAAACGTACCTCTATAATCAATATTCTTCGCTCTGAACCTTCAATAGCGTATTTAAACAATGAACTTCAATAACCAAACCATTGATATCCCGAGGCGTATGGACCGAAGGGATCAACTGAAGTCAACTCCCGTAACTTCGTTGAAATATTCGTGACTAACCCGTGTTAGCCTGACGAATGAACAGATTACGGGCGATGGCGACGAACGTCTGTCATTGCGTATATACCATTAACATTAAGAATAGGCAGCTCACATTTGCTTTTGATATCCGGGTTATTTGTCGGGCAATCTGAAGACGACCGATTGTTCATCAATCTTCAGTCGTAACGGGGATCAGCGATCATCGTTGAAGTTTGCCGACACCGACGTATTTCAGTTGCGTAGATCGATACCATGCCACCGATCACTGATCATCTGTTAGACTCGATTATTTACATCGCCATAAGCCAAATATATTACCGTGCGCGAAGAACAACAACAAAACCCCGTTCAAAGTTTGAAAATACCGCTTCAAACCTACTATATAATTTCACCAGGCCACCAGCTCTAATCTCCACTAAATAATTGAGCTTATCATTAATAGCGCCAATAATACATCAATAAATCACGTGTAAAAACCCGAAAGCGTTATCAAATGCCAAAATAAAGCTTAATTTTATTTATAGCCTATTCATTTTTGCCTTCGAAATACTGAAGTCAAGCGATAACAACCTTCCCGATTAATAAGCATCATCATTAAACACGTCGATGGGAATAGGTGCTTCAATAAGCATAATTCGCCCGCGTGTAACTCCGTCAATAATCAGATGAAGTAGCTCGTTCGACAAAATCATCGATCCAGCGGCATATCGAATAAATTGTAAAGCTTCACGCGAGTAATAAAGACGGTAATAAAACACAACAGGAAAACTACATAACCGGACTTCGCCGAAATTCCGTCAGCATCAGTGCGCATACCGACTTCAATCACCTTTCCAGCATTTCAGTTTTCCTCGATCGCGATCAGTCTCCTTGTTGATGCCGAAGACGCCAGGGTCGCCCGGACGCCGTTCTTCATTAAATACGTCATATCCAGAAACACGCACCCGAAATATTAGACCAATTTCTTCATCGTTCCAGCATAAGCCGTCGATAGCCGTGGCCGGCGTCGCCGACGGCACGCCACCGTGAACGGCAGCACGGCGAAGCGTTGCAGAGTAGACGGAGTAGATTATCGCGTCGGAGTCCAGCGTCCGTGACGGTAAAGAGTCGGCGGAGAGTCGATGAGAGTAGTGAAGAGAGAGGCAGTAGTTAGAGACAATATTTACCCTGGCCTGCTTCGTCTGAAAGTTCATCTTTCCATCTACATCGAGTCTTAAACAGATAAGACGGTGAAGTGCATATTTAAATATAAACATATCATCGCCATAAAATACCAACACAAGCGTTAATCCATATATATATATATATATATATATATATATATATATATATATATATATATATATATATATATATATATATATATATAAGCCATATATATATATATATATATATATATATATATATATATATATATAATAAGCATAGAGGCATATATATATAGTATATATATATATAACGACATATCCATCTTCAGATTACAGCGCTATCAACGCCAGTTCGACATTCATCAATCACAGAAACAGGAGATAACGAAAATCCCAAAGCTTCACGGGGACGTTGACAGGGCAGCCGCGCCAGCTCATCTTCTTAAATCCATTCTTAATATTCATCTCGGAATTAAATATGTCAATATTATCAATCAGCCGGTTATTGCGTCATAGCTTTCCTTCCGTTTAGTAAAGCGGTGGTCCTTCGCTTCGGTCGCGTCGGAATTCTGTGTTTCGCGAACGACTCGTTCGTTAGCAAACATTTGGGGAAACACGACGTACCTGGCGAAATTTGGCGACAGCAAGTATCCGTAAAACGCAAATCACCGGTTTAGGTAAACATGTTCGCCTAAAATGCCAGCTACCTGTTCTCGATGGAACAGAATCGAAAAGCTCAACAGGGCAAGAAGAAGAAGCACACAAGTAATAGCCATACATCACTGTTCTCATTTGGGTGATGTTCAGATTCATTGTGCCAGAGTACGTTCATTCGAATAGGTTTGCCCATTGCCAATTTGACAAATATGAGTGTTAACAGCAAGAAGAGATTCTTATTCTTCAAGCTGGCGGGCGATATCCGGCAACACTTTCGACAGCGACGAATATAAGTTTATAACAAAGTCACACGCAACTTCATCATCAGCAGCCGCGCGCCAGAATTCGAGGATTACGACAGTTGTTCTCGATGGACTCAAAGCCGAAGTCGCTGGTAGGCCAGTAGTCGCCACGATTTTGATTCGCCGGGTGAACAGAGTGGGCTGGAAGGAAATCATTGGTTAAGCAGAACAGAAACGCTACGTGTTGCCGGGGTGACTGAAATCCTCAGAGATTCGCCGCCAAACATACGGTCACACCGACAAACTGATGATTATTCCTCGATTGCGATTCGAGCCTTCGGTGCAGACCGATACGCCGCCGAACCGGCGAAATAGGTGTTTAAGAATGCAAGCAGCCCCGGAAAATCTTCTTCCAGGATTTTCGAGATGCCGAGAGTTCCACAAGCTGAGCGATGCCAGATATTACTGGCCGCATTTATGCCAGATTTAGATAACAACATAACGAGATGAAAGTCAGACAATTTCAAGCTCGATAACACTCGGGAAAGGTGAATTGCTTAAAGTTATCACGCCGATCCTGCCTGAAGAGTTCGCAGCCGATGAAGCGTTATTTGGTCAGTTTGACGTCATAATCACAGTGGTTTCAAAGACAAGCTTCCACGAAATAAGAAATATCACCTTCCGACGAGTTTATATCTTTACCGATATCGAAGAATGCACGTGCTCTCTTGTTAAAAGAATACGACATGAGCCTATAATGTAATAATAATATAAATGCAACTATAATGCCCTTTCCATGCACAAGCCCATAGCCAAAGCGCTGTCAGCAAGGATACGCTGTTATTATGAATGAGGATCATAGCTGAATATAACACGGTCGAAACAGATGAAACGGGAGAAAGAAGTCGAAGCGAATGTCAACCGCCGATTTACCGGTGAGCAGAGAAAGTTCCGGCAGGTAGGGGTTATGCTGATTTATGACAGGTTAAAGCTGTTTTGTGCCTGTTTATTCGCTTCAAACGGTTCGGAATCCTCCGGTTATGAGCATCTGCGAAGATCAAGAAGAATTGGTTTCATGTTACGATTTGACTGTGTCAACGCCAATGGTGGTTTGTCGAACAACAGCTGATACCGACACAATGACTAAAGCGAACTCCGGTGCCAGCGACCAACGAAGAAATGTCAGGCCGCGACTTCTGCCGACGTCGACCGCAGATGTCAATGCCGTTGATCTCGATACCCGGAAACGCTCGACAGTTCATTGCATCGCCATAGCTGAACATTGCCGAGCGCGGCAAATCATACCACCACGCAGTCTTTGGTATTGAAGCGGGATACGGGCCCCGCCGTACCAGTGACTCGATGCACAGCGTCACGATAAAATGACAACATGGCCGGAAGTCAGAAACATCGCCGAAAGTTACGCCAGCTTCGTAAGCGTCATGGCGACCATCTGGACTCAATATCCATGCATCATAAAGAATGGGGATTAATACAATGGTGAAAGGTGCCAAAATTCTGTCAACGTCAGTATCCTGCATCAATATCGTTAAAGTCAGAATCGCGATTCGCAGAGGAATGACCGAGCATCATACGGTGACCAATATCACGATCATCTTCGACAACTTGTTATGCCATACAAAGTGTCAGAAAATTGATTGCCGGGCGAGCCGATCGAGATACGGTCACCATTAACGTCTTCCGTCAACACAAGGGTCAATGTCGTGCTTCTATCTGATACCTTCGCTTGAGCGTCATAACATAATGGTTAACGCCATCAATAAAATGTACGGTTTATCCATTTTCGGAACGGTTATGATAGCCAGTTATGCCAGAACCGTCGTTACCGACGCAATGTTATTCCCGATTATCCTCGACATTCACCGAAATGATAAGTAACGACTAAACAGCCGACGTAAATATTCGCGGTCAGCACGTAGTCAATGGCGCTCAGTCGAACGAAGTTCAACGACAAAGTCGCGGTATGACATAAAATAGTTATTCCGTTATCATGGTCTCCATGGGCGCGCCGAAATAGAATACCGGTCGGTAAGAGCGAGCCCACTTAACGATAACGTCGCATTAATCAATTTATCTTCATCATCGTACCCAAACGCATGGTTTCGTCCGCTGGTATTTCCGCCGATCGTTAGTTATTGAAAGAAACGAATATTATTTTAGTATAGTGCAGTGAAATATACCTTAATCGATTCGAAACGTACATATTGATCATCATTCACTGAACATTCGACCGAACATAGTGATCCGATACATGATCAACATCATGAAAGAACGACCATCAACACTGAAAGCGAAGCTTATCATGAAAGCACTATCCGTTATATCCAGCAAATCCGGCCATTCGCTACCCAGAAGGACACCACCAACGCCATGCGTTTATCAATATTGTATATCAATGCGATTGCGAATGAATCTTCCTCATTGAAAGCTAACACGTCTGAAAGCGTTAACGACCATTACCTAATGTTCATCTGGTCGCTTCACGAAGCTTCGTTCCGTTCGGGATTGACGTATCGATCCTTTGCGCCGAAATATGAACCACGTTTACATCATTAGCGGTACGGCAGTTCACAACCAATTGATGTTGACGTCAAGCACCTTCGTTACCAGCATCATATTACGTCGCAGTGCTCTTTAAAAGGAATGTGCGAAACATTCAGCTCGAAATTCAACAAATGAACCATCGTTACCATGGTGTCGACTGTTGAAATCTTCGACATCAGCGTACTTCCTTTCATGGCGATAACATATCCATTTTTGAATACGGAGCTGTAGATATCGTCAAACATGCCGATTTTAAATGTATCAATAAATTTTGCCCCGTTACGTGAAGTCGCGCCACATTATCTGAGTATTAATCACCTTTGTCCAACAATCATTCCGAGATTGCCACTTCGGGAATTTTGCAGCGAAAGTTGACGGCATCGTTGAGACGTTCAGCCAGATTGCCGCGACGATGTTAAATTTTACTTTCCCTTTGGCGGCAATGCATCATCAAACCAAGGACTCATATTTCCGTCGAAAAAGAGAAGTCGGCGTTATTATCGTTGACTGGCATTACGGCGATCGAGTTTATTGCAAAGGAGTGAATGGTCATTTAACGTCGATTCGCTACATTTCAGTTAATATCATCGTATCACCAGAACTGGCTATTAACGATATTATGCACGCTCTTGTCCATCACATTGGCAACGCCCAACATTTCCGGCAGAGAAGAAACGATAAGACGTCGATCATTACGCTTGAATTACCGAAGACATTAAGGGCAAAATTCCCATTGAACAACAAATATGCCAACGTTGAAAACCATATGGTTCCATCAACAGATTATGCAGTTTAGCAACCACACCAGTCATCAAAGAAAGTCAGTTATCTTTCCGACAGCCGATAGACAGAAGAGGTTGTTATATAGCGTCGCGAATAAGTAAGATCAGGAAAGATGCATGTTCGACTAATCGTCGAATAGCGCATAATCCCCCGTCCGTTTACGGCACAAACAATAATTCCCGATTTGGCAACGATGCTCAGATCGAAATTGAACTACGGGTCGTTTGAAAATAATTTTGCCGCGACAGATACGGCAGTCTGAATCGCGACAGCGCAAAATCCGTTACATAAAGAAGCCTATTCATGCTCGATAGACAAGTCTGGGGTTTGTTCACATAACGTAGTCTTCAACATCAACTGTCAGTTGTGAAATAACCATTATGAATTTCCGTTTATTCGACAAACTATCTTTGGCACGTTACCGTACATACGACACCGGCAGCGCGTTCATTTCCATAGTCATATCTACCGTTCGAGTAGAAGACAGGATATTCACTAAATATACCGATTAGCAGCAGAAGAGCATCGTCAGTATAGCGCCCAGCAAGTTTTCAGCGGATTGTAATTAAAGTCGACAACCATGCCATTAGACGAATCACAATATTACGACAGCTCGTTACGCTCGAACAGAATCGGCTGAAGGCTTCACTGCCGTTGTTGAACTTTGGGCGATTGACGTGCGTTCGCCGGATAATCACTTCGAACGATAGTCATTAACGCACGCACAGCACCGCGCTGAACTCTTCGTTAAAACAAAGCCATATTTGTGCCAGTAAAGGTTTGAAACAATGCAATGCTCAAATTATGATACCCGGTAACGCCTTTAACACTGCCCGACGAATTTCGAATTACTGGTTTCGTTGACTGATTTGAGCAACCAGATAGCTGGCGATGAAGACCGCAAAAACGATATTTAATCGTTAAACTGCATGCTGATTGCGTCCAAAACGAAAGCCATAATAATATCGGTGGTGGCAGATATCCGGAACATTCGCGAATCGAATCTTCACTAATAGACACCAGCCGCCAAGCATTATCATCGCCTGTTCGTTCCATCACAATTGTTAGACCATTCAATAAAACAGCACCATGGGCGCGATTCGGGGAAATGGAAAATGAGTTGAAACAAATGACGCAGTAGCAGTCATCATTGAGCTGTTATAATATCAACTGTTCATCAAACTATTCACCTGAAGAATACAGTCACCAACATTCATGGATGCCGTCAAACACGACATCCCGTATCACTATACGATCACCGGATCTTCTGGGCGTGTTAGGTCAAAACATCTGCGCACGATAGCGTTGCGTGCTCAACATCAATCAAACAAGCCATACAGCCGAACAATAACACGCATCCGCCGTTTAACGAATTAGGCTTCAAGTCAGTTGTTTGCACTGTACATCACGAAAAGATTAAACAACGGAACGTTCATTTATTGATAGTTCATCGTTCGAACAGCCGTCACTCGATTGGCGAAGAAAGCATACGACATAATTGCGATCATTGGTATAATCTTATTCTGCCATTTAACAGCTACTTGTTATCGTTAAAGCAAAGCGTTATTTACAGCAGCAATTATCTAAATCAGCCCTTCAGCAACAGTCGCCGAAGCCCTTAACTGACGTTGGCTTCTCCGTTTAACAAAAGATTTTGCCTCGTCACTCGTTACGGACCAAACCGAGGCGAACAGATCAAACGTTCATAGCGGAATAAACGACCGTTCCGGCACATCCGACCGTTCACTGAATGCTGGTCGCATTGTCGGCGTTTGTTTAAAAGCTCAATGACAGTTGCGGGTATGACAGTCGGAAGATGCTCAAAGCATCACACCGCCGCGCGCCGAGTCACCGGTCGCCAGACGATTTAAGCATAACGTTGCATTACCGACCTTTACCTTTAATATCGGTATTCAAACGCATAATTTCAACAACCGTATGGTAGTTTCCCGAAGGTCGCCGAGTTACTGAAAGAAACGCACATTTCATTCTTTATAGTGCGGTGAATGTCTTTAATGTACCAAACGTACATACGATTCACAAACATTCACCGCAAATGCGTGAATACCACCATACTCGTATGGATCAACATCGAGCGACGGAAAGTTAAACACTACTGAAATACTGCTGCTTACTGAAAGCGACTATTCGTGAAGATGACAATACGAACCCAGAGGATACCAATCTGCGTTTATCAATAGTTTGCGTTCAACGAAAACAATCGCCGGTCCGCGATGCAGACAACAGACAGAATGCCTTCCTCACGGTTAACGTTTCAGGAACAGCCATCACCTTCAGCCATATGAATTGGCGTGCCCATCTTACGAGTTCTACTGTACCTGTCAGCCGATGCGTAATTTGATTTATTATCGTGAAGAAAGTAAACCGATGCTTCATAACATTAAATGGAGCGGCGCCTGGTAACTGGTTTCAGCAATATCGTCACGCACCTTCGTGTCGTCAATATTATCGCAGTGCTCCCAAAAGCGAATGTTGCGTGAAATTGTTCTTCCAAGAAATACCACATCATCTTCATGGTGTCGATCGCAACCTTCGACAGCGGCTTTCATAAGATAACATAACCATTTCTTTAGACAGCGGAGCGGTAGATATCGTCAGTCGCTGTTGATTTAAATGTAATTTCATCGTAAATTTGAGTCTCTGCTGCCGAAGTTCGCTCACACATTTGAAGACCACTATCCACGATTGCCATTTCAAATTTTGTAGTGAAAGCACGGTAATGTCATTATCGCCGTTAAAGTTACTGCCGCATATGTTGCGTTTCGTAAATTTCCGACATTTCTTCAGGGCGGGCGGCACGCAACAATGTCTTCGCGATCTCCACGCCATATTTCACGAAAGAGAAGGGCGTTACAGGTTGACCGGCGACATGCATGACCGAGTTTATTGCAAAGTGAAGCGAAAGCGAGTTTGGTTTTAACGCCGACTTCGCCAACATTTGCCAATATCAATCGCAGGTATTCAGAAACCATCGACATGCAATCGCTCTGTCCTCATCAAAATGGCAACGCCTTTAAACATTTCATAAGATATAGGACGTCGACACGCCATTACCAGCATTGATTAAGCGGCAAAGGCAATCTTCGACTGAACAACAACATTAACGCCGAAAACATATTAACGAATAACGATGATTACGGTTTATGAAATCTGACCAAACAGCTTCCGTTGTGAAGTCAAAGCGTCCATCTTCGACAAAGCATTGATAGATTAGTAGCGGCTACCATCAGTATATATAAACGCAGCGAATGGAAGTAAAGATCAGAAAGATGTATAAATCAATAATGAATCGATGCATAATCCCCAAACGTTTGAGCGGTACAACAATATTCCCCTCGATTTAACAACAATACGCCTTATCATATCGTTCGAAATCAACCACGGTTAAAATTGAAAACCGAAGTTTGTTATCGACATTCCAGCATTAGACCGGCGGATAGACAGCGTAAAAACGCCGTTATTTATCATGCTTCCGATAGATCTGGTTTGATCATAACGTGCAGTCTTAAATCAATATCAGTCTAATTACGTCTCCGTTGATTATCAGTCTATTGGTAATAAAGACATGAAAGTCAATGCCACCAATTTATAGCCCGTTATCTTAATGTTCGAAAGAAGACAGATAATTCTCCATTTTAAACATACCGATTAGAGTGCTGGAAGAAGTCATCGTCACAGTATAGCGCCCATAAAAACCTTTCAGTGGACAGTACTGAAGTCGACAGTTAATGTTCACGCCATCAGATACAGATTAATTGAAGTTACGTTCGAATCAGAATGATCAGCGAAGCCGAAGCCGTTGAATATAGTTAACTTTATGATTGATTAACCGAAATGATCGTGTGTTCGCCACAGACCCTTCATTCGAACGAAGAATGCACCAACAAACATATTAGCAGAATATGCACATTGTCATCATGTTGAATCCTTCCAGTTGTCAGCTTCGTATTTGCGTTGTGGGTAAAGTATTGAGTTTGTTCGTCAGTCGCCAGTTTCAACAGCGATATTCATAGTTCATTCGTAATAACAGTCAACACGAATAGTCTGAATTATTGCTTCGTTGACTGATGTTCAGATGAAGCTGAGATGTTGACAAAAATGATATTTCAGTCAAGAACTGGGTGAAGAACCGGTCGATTGTGTTCAAAAATGTTATAATCAATATCGCAGGCAGATAACCGAGCGACGAAGTACCCCATCATCAGAATCGAATCTGACCAGATAAGGCATACATTTCTCGCTTCGTTCGTCCTCATCATACTTTGTTAGACTATCACGTAATACAAAACAAAGTTATTCACGAAGCGCGTTCAGAACCGGAGGTACCGTCTATTCTACAGTAAAGCGTTACTGACCACCGAGCGCCGTTACGAACAACAAACATTAAACTGCTCCAATTTGAATAACGCATTAAATGATATCATTCCCGGATGTCAAAATAATGATATCCGCACTTAGTGTTGAAGCCGATCTCAGATTCGGTGACGGATAGTGCGCCAGGCAGTTCAACGTCATCAATCTCGTCAATATAAGAACAATAATTCCAGCAGCTGTTTAACGAATTCATATCTGGCAGTTCATAATTGTAAAGACGATGAAAGATTGTTCAACGGATAGTTCGAAACAGTTCACTTCCGGATTATTGAAGAAGTTGAATATCGAATGATCGGTTCAAAAGATCATTGGTGGTATCGAGCAGGTAGGAATTTTGCCATTAAATAATTATTATCAAAGGTACATTATCATATATATTAATTTTATTCAAACTGTTCCTTAAGTTGATTGTAATGTTTACCGATTACATGAACCATCGTTAAGCCTGCCGACGGTCAAAGACTTATTGAAATCTTCGAAAACATTCACACCGAAACCGATATAACGACCAAACGTTTCGCTGAATGCAACGACCGTTCCAATATTCAAAATCAACAATTGATGCGCACGCACGGTTACGAACGTTTCACGACAAGCCAGTGGCAGCGATATCTGATTGGGCGCTTCGAAATAATACCGGTCGGTAGAGAAAGCCAGAAAGTCGACAACGCCGTAATAATCATCGATCTTTATTTAACATTGGCCCAACGTACCTCTTTGAATAAATACAATAGGGCCAGTCGATCGTTAGAGCTGGCCGAAAGTTGAAACGCAATATTTATTTCAGAGAGCGCGGCAGAAATAAAGCGCCTTTAATGACCAAATGCGCCATTGCCGATACCGGTATTCACGTAAACACCACCGCAAATATGGAAGAACAAAGTTCGATGCCGGTACCATAACATTCGAAGAGTTATTTCTGAAACTACCATACGACAAGTGAAGTATTAAAGAGATAAGAACCGTTAATCAAGCGCCCAGACACTCACCCGTCGCTGGCGCGTACGATCAATATCATGTCCCGGCAGTCAACCGCCGGTCCGTGAGATATCAATGCATGGTGACGTTCCTCCCACGTAAAGTTCGTTAACGTTCTCCAGGAACACGTTCATATACGAATCATTACTTAATGCGCCCATTCTTCACGAGCCCTGTTCCGTCACTGATGTACCGACTTCATTGTCGTAGCGCGAAAACCACGCCTTTACATCATTAAATGGCAGTTCGGCTAATATGACGTTCACGTAACGTTACCAGCATTCATATTATCGCAGTTTCAAAAGCGAATGGTTGCGTGAAAGACTGTTAGCTCGAAAATTCAAATGACCACGGTTAACAATCTTCATGGCGTCGACTATTACGGTTTCCTTTCATTAACATAACATTCTTTAGATAGCGGAAGCGGATATCGTCAAATATGCCGATACTCAGTCGTGGTTTACCGTAAATTTGAAGTCTCTCGTTGCCGGTGAAGTTCGCGCCCAGAAAGACTGGCGAACCAACAATTTATTACTCATTTTGTGAAAGCGAAAGCCAGGTCGCCGAACGTTGCCAGATTGCCGCATGATGTTGCGCTGTAGCTTCCATCACGGCAAGGGCGGCAATGCAACAACTCATGACCTGCTTCAGTCGAAAAGCGCATGATGGCGACCATTGCAAAAGTGAAAGAAATGAAAGCAATCACTTGCCAATATTTGCCAATATCGGGTAAACCGGCATAACGATTACGCACGTTTGTCTCACAAATACTGGCAAATCTTAAACATTTGCAAGACGTCGATATCGGTTAATGCCACCACCGAAGCATTATTACCGCATAACAGGCGTAGCTCCCGATTGAACAACAATCGATTAACGCCGAAAACATATAACGAATAACGATGATTAGTGCAGCCGATACACCAGTCATTCCGTTTCAGCGTTCATCTTCGACAGCAGCCGATGATAAGAGAGTGGCTTCATTACCAGTAAATGCGCGAATGGCAAGATCAGATGCATGTTCGACTAATCAACGAATACGCATAATCCCCAAACGTTTGTTTAAGGCCAACAGATTCCTCGATTTAACGAACACGATGCCTATACGTCGAAATTCGATCAACTACGCCTGAAAACTGAAGCCACGCGGAAAGGGTTTGATACGGTTCAGTGTTAATAGGCCAGCGCAAACGTCATACATTTGAAGTCACAGCCTGATAGACAGTTAAAGTCTGCTTCATCAATAACGTAATCTTCAATCATACTGGTTCGTCAGTTGTAGAGCCGTTACGTAATACCACAACCTGGTTTTGCAATGCTTGTACTGTACATTTGTGTCAATCGGCAGCAAGCGTTCATTTGTCAAGGATGTCTACCGTTCGGATAGAAGACAGAAATATTCATTTCAGCGATTGTTATCGTCAGTATAGCGCCTGGCAAGTGCTGCGGATTGTATTGGACGTGCCAGAGAATATTAACATGACATTGTTGGCGCTCGAATGTGACGACCGCTGGTCGAGGTTAGTTCGTTGTTATAAAGCGATTGACTGGACCGAAATGATCGCGTTCGCCGGACAGCACTCTTCACTTCGAACGAGAAATGTCAACAAATGGAATAAACGCTGCGTTGCGCTGAAATTTTTGGCAAATGCCTTCACCAGCGATTAGCTCCGCAATCATCTTTGTATTGGAACATCAGTCAATTTACCTGAATTATTGTTTCGTTGACCATTTATACCGGTGAAGATGAAGCTGGCGATACTGATTGCAAAATGACATTTGAACAAGAATCCGCATGCCTGGATGATTGCAAACCGTTATAATCGGTCGGCATATCCGCGATTTAGCGTTCTGGTCATTCAGAATCGAATTCAATCTAATAGACCAGCCGATGTTAAGGCATTATATTTCCTCAATGCTTCGTTCATTCATCATAATTGTTAGACCAATACAAAACAGCACTACGGAAGTGCGATGCCAGAAACTGCCTGTGGACCGAAGTGACTGCGAGTAATAGCACACACCTACCACTGGAGCGCCGTTGGCAATATCAAATCGTTCATCGCTCCACCTGAATGGGTCGGCCAGTCATACCGGGTCAGAATGACCACACGGGGTCGGCGACATCCTCGCGGGTCACTGAGGCGCGTACGACCACCGGTCGTTAGCGGTTATCGATCTCGTAAACACCCGCGCATGGATAGCCAGGTGCCTTCAATAATCCAAACGTTAGCTTCGGTCGAATATCGCGAGCCATTAACGAACATATTTCCGGGTTCGCTGGTTTGTAATCAAAGATACGAAAAGACGAAACAACGTGGAACTATTATTGATAACACCGTCACCGAACGAATCAGTCACCATACATGGTTGATCGTTTTATCGAATTCGCGACTCATTGGTAGCGACGAAGACGAAGGTATTCCGTCAGCAAAGCGCTGATTGTTAGCATAGTCATTTGATTCAAACTAAGTTTGAAGTCGATTGTAATGTTGAAATTCGATACATTGGGGCACAGCGAACACGGCCTTCGCCGACGCAATGTACTTCGTCACCGTTGAAACTTCGAAGAACGACTTCAAACAGCCTTAGTATGGAACGCAACACAAGGTTAATCAACACGCACGGGAAGAAATGGCGCTTGCCGAACAAGTTTTCAATGACAAGTTGCGGCGATAAAGAAATGCCCAAAGCGATCGCTAACTTATTGGGCGCGCCGAATGTTCGCGCCAGAAACGATAACGTCGTATTAATTGTTCGACCTTATTTAATGGCTGGTCTAAACGCATACTTCTTTGAATAAATCAGAAGAAAAGCCGAAAGGTTGACGTAGAGTTATTGAAGAAATGCATTATTTATTTTTAGTGCGGTGCGAAGTGTTTCCTTAATTCACGTACATAGCCGACTAATACCAATAAACATCACCGCAAATATGATGAATACCGAAATTAGCGACATGGGATCGAGGAGATAACGACTCATCGGTATCAATTACAGCTATATTTAAGAAGGGCACGACCAAAGCGTATCTTAAGAACCGGTCATGAACCTTTGTAGGATAACTAAATGCTGGAAGCGTGCATGATCGCTTGTAAACTTCAGTCAATTGCCGGTCCGTGAGATATAGAATGGTCTTCCCCACGTTTCGTTAACACGTTTTCCAGGAATCGAAAGTCATCATCTTCTTCAAATTACAGCATGAACTAATAGCTTAATGTTCATCTTCATTTATCTTCACTACCGATGCGTAATCAGGAAGAACCACGTTTTTGGTCATTAAATACGGCAAAGCCTTTGCCAACTGACTATACATCGTCACGCACCTTCGTAAATGCCAATAGCATCAGATTATCGCAGTGTTCTTAAAAGGAATGTTGCGTGAAATTATCATATTAGCTTCGAAAATTCCGAAGAATCGGTAACCATCATTGGTCACCATGGCGTCGATTCATTTATAACCTCCGAAGATTGCCTTTCATAAGGATAATACAACTGAGTTTTACGGTGGAGTCAACATGTCGATTTAAATACCTCTATCGTAAATTTGTTCCTGTTGCGCCGGCGAAGTTCGCTCGGCTGAAGAGGAAGACTGGTTCAACAATATCTTCGACTTCGAGACGTTACTTCGGTTTTGTGAAAGCGAAAAGCATCGCGGGTCACATAATGTCGACATCGCAGATTGCCGAAGGAAGTTGCGCTGTGGGCCTAACATTCTGCAAGGGCGGCACGTACAATGTCCTTCAGCGATTCCATTACATTTACCGAAAGATAGTTGGCGTTATTAATTAGTTGGATCGGCATTACGGCGATCATTTATTTGCAAAGGAGGCGAGCGCATTTGTTATGTCACTCGCCAATATTTAAGTTAATATCAATGGGGACCAGAGTCCGAAGTTATACTATATTGAGCGCACGTTTGAAACCATCAAAATATTCGGTAAACGTTTTAAACATTTGCAGAGTATAAGACGTCGATCGTTTCACCGTTATGGGCAAGGTTCGACTTGAATAAATGCCAACGTTGAAAACCATGTACCTTAGTCAATGATTAGCGGTGTTGAAATTTGATATCCGCCTGGCCGGTTGTGTCCTTCGACAAAGCATTGATAGATAGGCTTACCATGTCAGTAGCACGCAGTGAATGGTAGCATCAGGGAAGATGTGGTTCGACTAATTGTTCGGTCTCCCAAATGTTTACGGTAATAACATTAATTCTCGATTTGTCAACAGTTTTCGCTTCAGATTATACGTTCGAAATTGATCATCCACGGTTGTGCTTGAGTACGTGATGATAGCGGTTCATTAGCTCCGTGATAGCGTAAAACGTTATATACATTTATCGTTTGAGCCAGTCTGGTTTAATATGTCGTTTAATCATCATTGGCTCCGTCGTTGAGTCAGTATGTGGTTCTGCGGTTGTTTCATTACCCATTTTGGTATCGCAAGGTTCTATAGTCAGGATATCTTTTGTTGTTCTGGAGTATTGACATTCTTAATTCATCTAATGGCACATGGACATTAACTGTCAACTTTCAAAAATTGGCCAATCCACCTAGGAAAGAGTTTCTTTACTAGGCACTATACTGTAACGATGCTCTTCTGCCGCCTCTAATCGAGTATATTTTTAAATGGAAGAATATCCTGTATCTTCCTACTCAAGACAGTAAGATATGACTATAAATAGACCTTGCTGCCGATTGACTTTTCATGTCTTGCAATTACAAACATTACCAAAAATAGATTTTAATGAAATAACCGCAGAGGCTACATAATTAGACTGGCTCTACAACTGACAGATTGTGTGTTAAGAGATACAATGACATACATTGATAAACCCAAGACTTGTATCTATCAAACATGATAAATGTATATAACGTTTTACACTGTATATCCGCAGGCCCTAATGCTACTGGAGCCGTATCATTGCTCCACGTAAAACCAGTTTTCAAACAACCATGGATGAATCAATTTCAGGCAATATGTCTAAAACATGTGTTGTTAAATCAGGGAATATGTGTTGTACCGTAAACGTTTAGGGATTATGCATATTCATTGAGTGAATCAGACATACATCTTCCCTGATCTTACTTATTCACTGCGACATATATACTGGTATAGTAAGCCCTCTCTGTCTATCAATGCTGTCAGAGGTGGACGCTTGCAACCACAAGCAGATGGCTGGGTGTAAATTCTCAGCTGCATAATCATGTTTATTCGTTATATGGTTTTCAACGTTGAAAATGTTCTTGTTCAAGTCAGAATTTACACCTGTTATGCGGTTACTTTGCCCTTAATAATGCTAATTAATTAAGCATGTAATCGACGTCTGTATTTCTCTCTGCAAATGTTTAAAACGTTTACCGAATATTTTTGATGAGACCAAAACATTGCATAATGTCATTATGTAGTTTCTGGTGTCCCCTGCATTGATATTGCTTAAATATTGCTTAAAGTGGCGTTAAACCAAACTCGCTCACTCACTTTTTGCAAATAAATGGTCGCCATGTCATGCCAGTCCAGCTAATTAGTAACGCCAACTACTCTTTTCGGTAAATATGTATGGAATCCTTGAAGGGACATTGTTGCATTGCCGCCCTTACCAAAAGGGGAAAAGTGTCAAAATTTACAAAAGCGCAACAATATGCAGCAATGCAACAACGCGATAATAGAATTGCGACATTATAACATTACCGTGCTTTTTCCTTTCTAAAATTCCAAATGGCAATCTCAAGTCAGAATGTTGTTGGATAAAATTAGTCTTCCTCAAAATGTATGTAGGCGCGAACTTCACCAGCAACAGAACCAAAATTTACAGTAAATTACATTTAAATCAACATATTTGACGATATCCTACCGCTCCATATATCTAAAAATAGTTATGTTATCCTTATAGAAAGAGAAAACCGCTGTCTTCAGAGGTTATAATGAATCGACACCATGAGGAGATGTTAACCGTGGGAACATTTCTTGGAATTTTCCGAAGCTAATGAATAATTTCACACAACATTCCTTTTAAGAACCTGCGATAATATGATACTGGTAACATTTTACAGAAGGTGCGTGACGATGTATAATTAGTTGTAAAGGCTGCCATACATTTAATGATATAAAAAACGTAGTTTGCTTCTTCACGATAATAAAGTCGAAATTACGCATCAATTTGACAAGAACGAAGTAGGGCTCGTAGAGAATTAGATGGGCGCATTAGGGTAATAGTTCATATATAATTTGAAGAAGGTGGTGGCACTGTTCCTAGAGAAACGTGTTAGCAGAACTACATGGGAAGACCATTCCTGTCTGGTGTCCTCACATCACGGACCAGCAATTGACATTGGGACGCAAATATTGATCATACGCATAGCGACAGATTGAAATTATCCCTCTAAAGGTTCCTTGGTGCCCGGACTGTAAGATGCATCTTTCTGGGTCGTGCCTTCACTTGTCGCTGTAAGTGTGTGGAGTGTTCTTTTCCGTCTCCTCGAATGTTGATCCATAGTATGAACTGGTATTCACTATATTTGCAGTGAATGTTTGTGGAGTATTAGTCAATATGTACGACAGATCCACATTAAAGGTACTATTTCACACCACACTTCTCTAAAAATAAATAATGCATTTCTTTCAATAACTCTAACGATCAGCCTTCAGGGAAGCTACCATACAGTTTATTCCAAAAGAAATTATGCATTTAGATTACAATATTAAAATAAAAAGGTCGAATGAATTAATGCAACGTTGTACTAAATCGACTCTGGCGCCCTCTACCGACCGAACATTATTTCAAGCGCACCCAATAGAGTTATGTCCTTTGGAGCGCTCTTTACGAATATCATACCCGCAACTTGTCATTGAAACTTGTTCAGCAAACACCGACAATACCACGTGCACGTGTGACAGTTTTGGATGTACGGAGCAATTGTTTGCATTCCATATAAGGCTGTTTGGAATCTGTTCGCCTCGAAGTTTCAGTTATGGCAAGTGGTAAGGGATAATAAGTCTTTTATTGCATCAACAGGAAGCTAACGTGAGTTCATATGCCCCAATATATCAAATTTCAACATTACAATCCAACTAGGAACGGATTTAGATAAATTAATATACTGTAAATATGCCCTTTTAGCTGCTGATAACTAAGTATATTTAAATGGCAGAATATACCTCGTCTCGTTATACCAATGAGTCGCAGATTGTGTCCGTGATATTATGCTCTTCATAATCAGAGTGACTGATTTCGTTCAGGTGACGGTAATTTATCAATAAAATAGACATTCCCGTTGACAATCTTTTCATGTCTTACAATTACAAATATGACCCAAGAATATAATTCATTAAACAACCTCACTGGAACCGGTCGCATTATTGTTCAAGCTGTATAACTGACAGATTGTGTGTTAAGAGACACACAACATATCCATGCACAGATATTTACAGATCAATAACCGCACTAAAGAGATTAGTGGTCAGTATAGTGATACGGGATATCGTTATTTTGACAACATCCATGAATGATGTTGAGTATATTTGTATTATTCAAATTGGAATAGTTTGATGAACAGTTTGATATTACCAACAGCACTCCAATTGTTAGAGTCAATGGCTGCTACTTATTACGTCATTTGGTACAACTCGTCTGAAGATCAACACCTCACTTCCGGTTCCCAGACTGAATTTCTATCACGCGCCCATGGATGCTGTTTTGTAATTGTGATAGTCCTAACAAATTATGATGGAATGAAGACAAACGTGAAGGGAAATATAATATGCCTTAGCATCAGCTGGTGTCTATTAGATTAAGATTCGATTCTGAATGATTAGAACACTAAATCACTCGGATATCTGCCACCACGATGTAATTATAACCATTTTGGACACAATGTCCAGACATACTTTAGTTCTTGACTAAATATCATTTTTGCAATCAACATCGCCAACTCATCTCTGAACATAAATAGTCCAACAAAAACTTAATGAATTCAAATTCGTGTTGGCTGGTGTTAGTACAAAGATGATTCTGGAATATCATAATTTGAAACTTGTACATTTGTGACAAAAACCTCAACACTTTTACCCTAGCACAAATACAGAAGCTGACTTTAACAGAGGATTCAACACTTGAGTGACCAATGTGCATGCATTCTGTAATATGATTTGTTGAACATTTCTCGTTCAAGTGAAGGGTGTAATACAGCGAACACACGATCATTTCAGTTGAGAATCAATCACTTAAAGTTAACTTTCTCTTTAACGAAACTAAGCCCTCAACCGGCTGGTCATTCTGATTCAGGCATAACTGAAATATCATATGTAATTCATCTAATGGCACATGGACATTAACTGTCAACTTTCAAAATTACAATCCACCTAGAAAGAGTTTTACTAGGCACTATACTGTAACGATGCTCTTCTGCTGCCTCTAATCGAGTATATTTAAATGGAAGAATATCCTGTATCTTCCTACTCAAGACAGTAAGATATGACTATAAATAGACCTTGCTGCCGATTGACTTTTCATGTCTTGCAATTACAAACATTACCAAAAATAGATTTAATGAAATAACCGCAGAGGCCACATAATTAGACTGGCTCTACAACTGACAGATTGTGTGTTAAGAGATACACGACATATTGATAAACCCAAGACTTGTATCTATCAAACATGATAAATGTATATAACGTTTTACACTGTATATCCGCAGGCCCTAATGCTACTGGAGCCGTATCATTGCTCCACGTAAAACCAGTTTTCAAACAACCATGGATGAATCAATTTCAGGCAATATGTCTAAAACATGTGTTGTTAAATCAGGGAATATGTGTTGTACCGTAAACGTTTAGGGGATTATGCATATTCATTGAGTGAATCAGACATACATCTTCCCTGATCTTACTTATTCACTGCGACATATATACTGGTATAGTAAGCCCTCTCTGTCTATCAATGCTGTCAGAGGTGGACGCTTGCAACCACAAGCAGATGGCTGGGTGTAAATTTCTCAGCTGCATAATCATGTTATTCGTTATATGGTTTTCAACGTTGAAAATGTTCTTGTTCAAGTCAGAATTTACACCTGTTATGCGGTTACTTTGCCCTTAATAATGCTAATTAATTAAGCATGTAATCGACGTCTGTATTTCTCTCTGCAAATGTTTAAAACGTTTACCGAATATTTTTGATGAGACCAAAACATTGCATAATGTCATTATGTAGTTTCTGGTGTCCCCTGCATTGATATTGCTTAAATATTGCTTAAAGTGGCGTTAAACCAAACTCGCTCACTCACTTTTTTTGCAAATAAATGGTCGCCATGTCATGCCAGTCCAGCTAATTAGTAACGCCAACTACTCTTTTCGGTAAATATGTATGGAATCCTTGAAGGGACATTGTTGCATTGCCGCCCTTACCAAAAAAGGGGAAAAGTGTCAAAATTTACAAAAGCGCAACAATATGCAGCAATGCAACAACGCGATAATAGAATTGCGACATTATAACATTACCGTGCTTTTTTCCTTTCTAAAATTCCAAATGGCAATCTCAAGTCAGAATGTTGTTGGATAAAATTAGTCTTCCTCAAAATGTATGTAGGCGCGAACTTCACCAGCAACAGAACCAAAATTTACAGTAAATTACATTTAAATCAACATATTTGACGATATCCTACCGCTCCATATATCTAAAATAGTTATGTTATCCTTATAGAAAGAGAAAACCGCTGTCTTCAGAGGTTATAATGAATCGACACCATGAGGAGATGTTAACCGTGGGAACATTTCTTGAATTTTCCGAAGCTAATGAATAATTTCACACAACATTCCTTTTTTAAGAACCTGCGATAATATGATACTGGTAACATTTTACAGAAGGTGCGTGACGATGTATAATTAGTTGTAAAGGCTGCCATACATTTAATGATATAAAAAACGTAGTTTGCTTCTTCACGATAATAAAGTCGAAATTACGCATCAATTTGACAAGAACGAAGTAGGGCCTCGTAGAGAATTAGATGGGCGCATTAGGGTAATAGTTCATATATAATTTGAAGAAGGTGGTGGCACTGTTCCTAGAGAAACGTGTTAGCAGAACTACATGGGAAGACCATTCCTGTCTGGTGTCCTCACATCACGGACCAGCAATTGACATTGGGACGCAAATATTGATCATACGCATAGCGACAGATTGAAATTATCCCTCTAAAGGTTCCTTTGGTGCCCGGACTGTAAGATGCATCTTTCTGGGTCAGCCTTCACTTGTCGCTGTAAGTGTGTGGAGTGTTCTTTTCCGTCTCCTCGAATGTTGATCCATAGTATGAACTGGTATTCACTATATTTGCAGTGAATGTTTGTGGAGTATTAGTCAATATGTACGACAGATCCACATTAAAGGTACTATTTCACACCACACTTCTCTAAAATAAATAATGCATTTCTTTCAATAACTCTAACGATCAGCCTTCAGGAAGCTACCATACAGTTTATTCCAAAAAAGAAATTATGCATTTAGATTACAATATTAAAATAAAAAGGTCGAATGAATTAATGCAACGTTGTACTAAATCGACTCTGGCGCCCTCTACCGACCGAACATTATTTCAAGCGCACCCAATAGAGTCCTTTGGAGCGCTCTTTACGAATATCATACCCGCAACTTGTCATTGAAACTTGTTCAGCAAACACCGACAATACCACGTGCACGTGTGACAGTTTTGGATGTACGGAGCAATTGTTTGCATTCCATATAAGGCTGTTTGGAATCTGTTCGCCTCGAAGTTTCAGTTATGGCAAGTGGTAAGGATAATAAGTCTTTATTGCATCAACAGGAAGCTAACGTGAGTTCATATGCCCCAATATATCAAATTTCAACATTACAATCCAACTAGGAACGGATTTAGATAAATTAATATACTGTAAATATGCCCTTTAGCTGCTGATAACTAAGTATATTTAAATGGCAGAATATACCTCGTCTCGTTATACCAATGAGTCGCAGATTGTGTCCGTGATATTATGCTCTTCATAATCAGAGTGACTGATTTCGTTCAGGTGACGGTAATTTATCAATAAAATAGACATTCCCGTTGACAATCTTTTCATGTCTTACAATTACAAATATGACCCAAGAATATAATTCATTAAACAACCTCACTGGAACCGGTCGCATTATTGTTCAAGCTGTATAACTGACAGATTGTGTGTTAAGAGACACACAACATATCCATGCACAGATATTTACAGATCAATAACCGCACTAAAGAGATTAGTGGTCAGTATAGTGATACGGGATATCGTTATTTTGACAACATCCATGAATGATGTTGAGTATATTTGTATTATTCAAATTGGAATAGTTTGATGAACAGTTTGATATTACCAACAGCACTCCAATTGTTAGAGTCAATGGCTGCTACTTATTACGTCATTTGGTACAACTCGTCTGAAGATCAACACCTCACTTCCGGTTCCCAGACTGAATTTCTATCACGCGCCCATGGATGCTGTTTTGTAATTGTGATAGTCCTAACAAATTATGATGGAATGAAGACAAACGTGAAGGGAAATATAATATGCCTTAGCATCAGCTGGTGTCTATTAGATTAAGATTCGATTCTGAATGATTAGAACACTAAATCACTCGGATATCTGCCACCACGATGTATGTAATTATAACCATTTTGGACACAATGTCCAGACATACTTTAGTTCTTGACTAAATATCATTTTTGCAATCAACATCGCCAACTCATCTCTGAACATAAATAGTCCAACAAAAACTTAATGAATTCAAATTCGTGTTGGCTGGTGTTAGTACAAAGATGATTCTGAATATCATAATTTGAAACTTGTACATTTGTGACAAAACCTCAACACTTTTTTACCCTAGCACAAATACAGAAGCTGACTTTAACAGAGGATTCAACACTTGAGTGACCAATGTGCATGCATTCTGTAATATGATTTGTTGAACATTTCTCGTTCAAGTGAAGGGTGTAATACAGCGAACACACGATCATTTCAGTTGAGAATCAATCACTTAAAGTTAACTTTCTCTTTAACGAAACTAAGCCCCTCAACCGGCTGGTCATTCTGATTCAGGCATAACTGAAATATCATATGTGTAATTCATCTAATGGCACATGGACATTAACTGTCAACTTTCAAAATTACAATCCACCTAGAAAGAGTTTTTACTAGGCACTATACTGTAACGATGCTCTTCTGCTGCCTCTAATCGAGTATATTTAAATGGAAGAATATCCTGTATCTTCCTACTCAAGACAGTAAGATATGACTATAAATAGACCTTGCTGCCGATTGACTTTTCATGTCTTGCAATTACAAACATTACCAAAAATAGATTTAATGAAATAACCGCAGAGGCCACATAATTAGACTGGCTCTACAACTGACAGATTGTGTGTTAAGAGATACACGACATATTGATAAACCCAAGACTTGTATCTATCAAACATGATAAATGTATATAACGTTTTACACTGTATATCCGCAGGCCCTAATGCTACTGGAGCCGTATCATTGCTCCACGTAAAACCAGTTTTCAAACAACCATGGATGAATCAATTTCAGGCAATATGTCTAAAACATGTGTTGTTAAATCAGGGAATATGTGTTGTACCGTAAACGTTTAGGGATTATGCATATTCATTGAGTGAATCAGACATACATCTTCCCTGATCTTACTTTATTCACTGCGACATATATACTGGTATAGTAAGCCCTCTCTGTCTATCAATGCTGTCAGAGGTGGACGCTTGCAACCACAAGCAGATGGCTGGGTGTAAATTTCAGCTGCATAATCATGTTATTCGTTATATGGTTTTCAACGTTGAAAATGTTCTTGTTCAAGCCAGAATTTACACCTGTTATGCGGTTACTTTGCCCTTAATAATGCTAATTAATTAAGCATGTAATCGACGTCTGTATTTCTCTGCAAATGTTTAAAACGTTTACCGAATATTTTGATGAGACCAAAACATTGCATAATGTCATTATGTAGTTTCTGGTGTCCCCTGCATTGATATTGCTTAAATATTGCTTAAAGTGGCGTTAAACCAAACTCGCTCACTCACTTTTGCAAATAAATGGTCGCCATGTCATGCCAGTCCAGCTAATTAGTAACGCCAACTACTCTTTTCGGTAAATATGTATGGAATCCTTTGAAGGGACATTGTTGCATTGCCGCCCTTACCAAAAAAGGGAAAAGTGTCAAAATTTACAAAAGCGCAACAATATGCAGCAATGCAACAACGCGATAATAGAATTGCGACATTATAACATTACCGTGCTTTTTTCCTTTCTAAAATTCCAAATGGCAATCTCAAGTCAGAATGTTGTTGGATAAAATTAGTCTTCCTCAAAATGTATGTAGGCGCGAACTTCACCAGCAACAGAACCAAAATTTACAGTAAATTACATTTAAATCAACATATTTGACGATATCCTACCGCTCCATATATCTAAAAATAGTTATGTTATCCTTATAGAAAGAGAAAACCGCTGTCTTCAGAGGTTATAATGAATCGACACCATGAGGAGATGTTAACCGTGGGAACATTTCTTGGAATTTTCCGAAGCTAATGAATAATTTCACACAACATTCCTTTTTTAAGAACCTGCGATAATATGATACTGGTAACATTTTACAGAAGGTGCGTGACGATGTATAATTAGTTGTAAAGGCTGCCATACATTTAATGATATAAAAAACGTAGTTTGCTTCTTCACGATAATAAAGTCGAAATTACGCATCAATTTGACAAGAACGAAGTAGGGCTCGTAGAGAATTAGATGGGCGCATTAGGGTAATAGTTCATATATAATTTGAAGAAGGTGGTGGCACTGTTCCTAGAGAAACGTGTTAGCAGAACTACATGGGAAGACCATTCCTGTCTGGTGTCCTCACATCACGGACCAGCAATTGACATTGGGACGCAAATATTGATCATACGCATAGCGACAGATTGAAATTATCCCTCTAAAGGTTCCTTGGTGCCCGGACTGTAAGATGCATCTTTCTGGGTCGTGCCTTCACTTGTCGCTGTAAGTGTGTGGAGTGTTCTTTTCCGTCTCCTCGAATGTTGATCCATAGTATGAACTGGTATTCACTATATTTGCAGTGAATGTTTGTGGAGTATTAGTCAATATGTACGACAGATCCACATTAAAGGTACTATTTCACACCACACTTCTCTAAAAATAAATAATGCATTTCTTTCAATAACTCTAACGATCAGCCTTCAGGGAAGCTACCATACAGTTTATTCCAAAAAGAAATTATGCATTTAGATTACAATATTAAAATAAAAAAGGTCGAATGAATTAATGCAACGTTGTACTAAATCGACTCTGGCGCCCTCTACCGACCGAACATTATTTCAAGCGCACCCAATAGAGTTATGTCCTTTGGAGCGCTCTTTACGAATATCATACCCGCAACTTGTCATTGAAACTTGTTCAGCAAACACCGACAATACCACGTGCACGTGTGACAGTTTTGGATGTACGGAGCAATTGTTTGCATTCCATATAAGGCTGTTTGGAATCTGTTCGCCCTCGAAGTTTCAGTTATGGCAAGTGGTAAGGGATAATAAGTCTTTATTGCATCAACAGGAAGCTAACGTGAGTTCATATGCCCCAATATATCAAATTTCAACATTACAATCCAACTAGGAACGGATTTAGATAAATTAATATACTGTAAATATGCCCTTTTAGCTGCTGATAACTAAGTATATTTAAATGGCAGAATATACCTCGTCTCGTTATACCAATGAGTCGCAGATTGTGTCCGTGATATTATGCTCTTCATAATCAGAGTGACTGATTTCGTTCAGGTGACGGTAATTTATCAATAAAATAGACATTCCCGTTGACAATCTTTTCATGTCTTACAATTACAAATATGACCCAAGAATATAATTCATTAAACAACCTCACTGGAACCGGTCGCATTATTGTTCAAGCTGTATAACTGACAGATTGTGTGTTAAGAGACACACAACATATCCATGCACAGATATTTACAGATCAATAACCGCACTAAAGAGATTAGTGGTCAGTATAGTGATACGGATGATATCGTTATTTTGACAACATCCATGAATGATGTTGAGTATATTTGTATTATTCAAATTGGAATAGTTTGATGAACAGTTTGATATTACCAACAGCACTCCAATTGTTAGAGTCAATGGCTGCTACTTATTACGTCATTTGGTACAACTCGTCTGAAGATCAACACCTCACTTCCGGTTCCCAGACTGAATTTCTATCACGCGCCATGGATGCTGTTTTGTAATTGTGATAGTCCTAACAAATTATGATGGAATGAAGACAAACGTGAAGGGAAATATAATATGCCTTAGCATCAGCTGGTGTCTATTAGATTAAGATTCGATTCTGAATGATTAGAACACTAAATCACTCGGATATCTGCCACCACGATGTAATTATAACCATTTTGGACACAATGTCCAGACATACTTTAGTTCTTGACTAAATATCATTTTTTTGCAATCAACATCGCCAACTCATCTCTGAACATAAATAGTCCAACAAAAACTTAATGAATTCAAATTCGTGTTGGCTGGTGTTAGTACAAAGATGATTCTGGAATATCATAATTTGAAACTTGTACATTTGTGACAAAAACCTCAACACTTTTACCCTAGCACAAATACAGAAGCTGACTTTAACAGAGGATTCAACACTTGAGTGACCAATGTGCATGCATTCTGTAATATGATTTGTTGAACATTTCTCGTTCAAGTGAAGGGTGTAATACAGCGAACACACGATCATTTCAGTTGAGAATCAATCACTTAAAGTTAACTTTCTCTTTAACGAAACTAAGCCCTCAACCGGCTGGTCATTCTGATTCAGGCATAACTGAAATATCATATGTGTAATTCATCTAATGGCACATGGACATTAACTGTCAACTTTCAAAATTACAATCCACCTAGAAAGAGTTTTTACTAGGCACTATACTGTAACGATGCTCTTCTGCTGCCTCTAATCGAGTATATTTAAATGGAAGAATATCCTGTATCTTCCTACTCAAGACAGTAAGATATGACTATAAATAGACCTTGCTGCCGATTGACTTTTCATGTCTTGCAATTACAAACATTACCAAAAATAGATTTAATGAAATAACCGCAGAGGCCACATAATTAGACTGGCTCTACAACTGACAGATTGTGTGTTAAGAGATACACGACATATTGATAAACCCAAGACTTGTATCTATCAAACATGATAAATGTATATAACGTTTTACACTGTATATCCGCAGGCCCTAATGCTACTGGAGCCGTATCATTGCTCCACGTAAAACCAGTTTTCAAACAACCATGGATGAATCAATTTCAGGCAATATGTCTAAAACATGTGTTGTTAAATCAGGGAATATGTGTTGTACCGTAAACGTTTAGGGATTATGCATATTCATTGAGTGAATCAGACATACATCTTCCCTGATCTTACTTATTCACTGCGACATATATACTGGTATAGTAAGCCCTCTCTGTCTATCAATGCTGTCAGAGGTGGACGCTTGCAACCACAAGCAGATGGCTGGGTGTAAATTTCTCAGCTGCATAATCATGTTATTCGTTATATGGTTTTCAACGTTGAAAATGTTCTTGTTCAAGTCAGAATTTACACCTGTTATGCGGTTACTTTGCCCTTAATAATGCTAATTAATTAAGCATGTAATCGACGTCTGTATTTCTCTCTGCAAATGTTTAAAACGTTTACCGAATATTTTTGATGAGACCAAAACATTGCATAATGTCATTATGTAGTTTCTGGTGTCCCCTGCATTGATATTGCTTAAATATTGCTTAAAGTGGCGTTAAACCAAACTCGCTCACTCACTTTTTGCAAATAAATGGTCGCCATGTCATGCCAGTCCAGCTAATTAGTAACGCCAACTACTCTTTTCGGTAAATATGTATGGAATCCTTGAAGGGACATTGTTGCATTGCCGCCCTTACCAAAAAAGGGGAAAAGTGTCAAAATTTACAAAAGCGCAACAATATGCAGCAATGCAACAACGCGATAATAGAATTGCGACATTATAACATTACCGTGCTTTTTTCCTTTCTAAAATTCCAAATGGCAATCTCAAGTCAGAATGTTGTTGGATAAAATTAGTCTTCCTCAAAATGTATGTAGGCGCGAACTTCACCAGCAACAGAACCAAAATTTACAGTAAATTACATTTAAATCAACATATTTGACGATATCCTACCGCTCCATATATCTAAAAATAGTTATGTTATCCTTATAGAAAGAGAAAACCGCTGTCTTCAGAGGTTATAATGAATCGACACCATGAGGAGATGTTAACCGTGGGAACATTTCTTGGAATTTTCCGAAGCTAATGAATAATTTCACACAACATTCCTTTTTTAAGAACCTGCGATAATATGATACTGGTAACATTTTACAGAAGGTGCGTGACGATGTATAATTAGTTGTAAAGGCTGCCATACATTTAATGATATAAAAAACGTAGTTTGCTTCTTCACGATAATAAAGTCGAAATTACGCATCAATTTGACAAGAACGAAGTAGGGCTCGTAGAGAATTAGATGGGCGCATTAGGGTAATAGTTCATATATAATTTGAAGAAGGTGGTGGCACTGTTCCTGGAGAAACGTGTTAGCAGAACTACATGGGAAGACCATTCCTGTCTGGTGTCCTCACATCACGGACCAGCAATTGACATTGGGACGCAAATATTGATCATACGCATAGCGACAGATTGAAATTATCCCTCTAAAGGTTCCTTGGTGCCCGGACTGTAAGATGCATCTTTCTGGGTCGTGCCTTCACTTGTCGCTGTAAGTGTGTGGAGTGTTCTTTTCCGTCTCCTCGAATGTTGATCCATAGTATGGACTGGTATTCACTATATTTGCAGTGAATGTTTGTGGAGTATTAGTCAATATGTACGACAGATCCACATTAAAGGTACTATTTCACACCACACTTCTCTAAAAATAAATAATGCATTTCTTTCAATAACTCTAACGATCAGCCTTCAGGGAAGCTACCATACAGTTTATTCCAAAAGAAATTATGCATTTAGATTACAATATTAAAATAAAAAGGTCGAATGAATTAATGCAACGTTGTATTAAAATCGACTCCCTCTACCGACCGAACATTATTTCAAGCGCACCCCATAGAGTTATGTCCCTTGGAGTGCTCTTTACGAATATCATACCCGCAACTTGTCATTGAAACTTGTTCAGCAAACACCGACAATACCACGTGCGACAGTTTTGGATGTACGGGGCAATTGTTTACATTCCATATAAGGCTGTTTGGAATCTGTTCGCCTCGAAGTTTCAGTTATCGATTTCAGGCAAATGGTAAGGGATAATAAGTCTTTTATTGCATCAATAGGAAGCTAACGTGAGTTCATATGCCCCAATATATATATACTCATTCCAAAAATGGTTGTCACTCCCTTCAATTTTTTTAATTGGAGAGGGGGTGTGGGGTGGGGGTGTGAGGGGGGTGACAACCATTATGAGTATATAATATAGCACAAAATATCGTCGAAAGTTTTTGGCATTGTGCCTTTAAGTGTTGACGGAGGTGTTAATGGGTGGCCATATCTGTCAACTCGCAATATCCAAATTTTCTGTGACACTTTTGTATAATAATAAGTTGTCAAAGAATGATCATATTGTGAATCACAGTATAATTATAGTCCATATTCCGGTCCTGCGAGATCTCACGCGATTCTGACTGCTGTTAATCACGTGATACAGGATACAATATCCGTTGAAAATTAATAGGAACTTGCTTGCTCACGGTATGGCTCCCATTCTGATTTCGTATACAGCTTGTAATCATGGATGTAGATTAGGTGTCACCATGACATACAGAACTGTACGTGGCATATCTGGGTCACTCGGCGATGACTGTGACTGCAGCCGTGTTGTCGTTTTATCGTGACCTTTGTCATCAGATCACTGAATACAGCGGAACATCCACTTCAATACAAGATACGTGAGTGAGTATAGTTTTACACCGCACTCAGCAATGTTCCAGCTGTATGGCAGCGGTCTGTGAATAATCGAAACTGGACCAGGCAATCCAGGGATCAACAGCGTGAGCATCGATCTGCGCAGTTGACATGTGTCAACCAAGTCAGCGAGCCTGACCACCCGATCTCGTTAGTCTCCTTTTATGACAAGCACGGGTTGCTGAAGATCAATTCTAACCAATCAATCAATATTTTATTCCGACAAACCACCATTGGTAGTACAGGAACAGTACAAATTAAATCATAACATAAAGAATGAATTCTTATGATCTTCACAGGTCTCCTTATAGCCGGAGGATTGCTGAATACGGCAAACAGATAAACAAACAAAACAAGCTTTAACCTGTCGCCAAATCCTTTGCCTGCTTGCCCCTCTACTCTGGAACTCTCTCCCTATCACCATTAAATCAGCAGTTGACTTTAATTCCTTCAAACCACTTCTCAAGACTCATCTGTTTTCATTGTGTTATGACTAGCTACTAGTCCCTCATTGTATATATGTATATTATCCACCCACTTTGTTAGCGCTTTGAGCATGGGCCTTGTGCATGGAAAAGGACGCATTATAAGTTCACATTTATATTATTATTATTATAAATCATATCATGTGCCTTTTTTAATATCAAGAAACACGTACGACCTATTCTGATCAGTGAGTCCTTTTCGTAACCATTCTTGAATTCTGGATAAAATTTTGTTTTTCCGCAAGATAAATAGTCAAGAGGTTGATAACAAATCCTTCCTTAATTTCACATAAATAGGACGTAAGAGTAACTGTCTTTAGTACAGGTATGATTATGACATGTCTCCAAGCCTGACCATTAATACATGTACTTATTCATCAGCTCACGAATAACTTCAAGAGCAGGATCAGGCATGTGCTTAAACAATTCACAGCACAAATTATCTGCCCCGGGGTGAGGAGTTATGAGCTTATAAAATTGTCCCTAGAGCTCATCATTTGTAATTTATTTATCTAAATCTGAAGAAACATAAGCCGCAGCCAGTGAAATATCTGGCATAAACTCAGCTTGGTAGGTTTTCTCAGCATCTCGAAATCCTGGAAGGAAGTTTTCAGAACTGCTTGCATTCTTAAAACTGTTCAACCGACCGGTACATGTGGTGGCGTGTGGTTCTGTGCACAGAGCTCAGGTCACGAATCAGTTGAAGTTAAGCAACGTCGAGCTCGGACAGTCCTTGGGTGGGTGACCGTGTTTGGCAGCTTGAGTCCTGAGAGTTTCTAGGACTTCAGTCCTGCCCCACAACGAAGCACATGTGACACATGTGGTCTCACCTTATGCAAGTGAGTTTGTTCAAAAGTGCCTCTGTTCACCCAGCAGATAAAGTCATGTGACTATAACCTTCTAGCGCCTGACATTCAGCTTGGGTTATCCAGGGTAATAATATATTAATCCTCAGATTCTATTTAAGCGCCGCGAGCAATCACTTGGTGTGTGGAGACTGTGCTATAGAACATGACTTGTTATAAACTATATATTCGTCACTGTGTTGCCAGATATGCCCATAGCAGGAATAAGAGATCTCTTACTTGTGCTACTCATATTTGTTTTTATCTTGGACCAAATTAAATTGTAATGGAGTAAACCTATTCCCTGTAAAGATGAACGACCTACTCCAGCTTGAGCGTGTAGTACTTCTAACAATGGAAATCTGAACGCTTCTTTTGAAAATCACCCAAATGGGAAACAATTGATGTATAGTATTACTTTGTAGTAAGCTTTCTTCTTGCCCTGTTGGGCTTTTCACATTCCTGATTCCATCAGGGTTTTGGCGCAAAGACTTAGCTGGCATTTTAGGCAGACATGATTCCTTCTGACACACCTCATGGTGTTTGCGTTTTTTGGATACCACTGTGATATAAATTTCGCCAAATTCTGCATCGGTAGATGTTTCCCCAAATGTGTTTCCATATCGACAACGAACGAAGTGTTCGCCAAAACACAACTAGGAAATTCCGACACTTGCCGCGTAGGGCGAGAGGATTCTACAGCAGCACTTTACTAAACGGAAGAAGGAAAATATGACGCAATAAGCCAGTATTCTCATCTGACCGTATTCTAAACTTACCTTGATAATATTATTTGTATATTTAATTCCAGAAGATGGAAATGATAGAATAGTTTAAAATAGTGGGGGAAAACAGCGCGAGCTACTGTCAACACGTCCCCGTGGAAACTGGAGTTTTATAGTCAGTTATCTCCCTTGTTTCTGTAATTGTGGGCCTTTCAGTTGAACTAGCGTTATTAAGCATATATCTAAAGATAGATATATCATTCTCTCTCTCTCTCTCTCTCTCTCTCTCTCTCTCTCTCTCTCTCTCTCTCTCTCTCTCTCTCTCTCTCTCTCTCTCTCTCTCTCTCTCTCTCTCTCTCTCTCTCTCTCTCTCTCTCTCTCTCTCTCTCTCTCTCTCTCTCTCTCTCTCGGTCTACCTATGTATTAATGTGTATTCTCTTAATGTCCTGTTGTAATTTAAATATACACTACGTGCAATGCATCTGTTTAGATGATATGATAAAACCAAGATTAAACTGTGACAAGCAGTAGGCTAGGGTAAATAGTATCCCTCTTACTACTACCACCTCTCTCTTTCCCTCTCTCTCATCAACTCCTTCCACCGACTCGTTTACCATCACGGACACTGGACTCCGACACGGTCATCTACTCCATCTACTCTACAACACTTCGCCGTCTACTGCATTCACGACAGCGTGTACAACACCGCTACGTCAACGACACCAGCCACAACAATACTTCTATCGACAACTATGCTATAAACTGATGAAAAATTAGTCCTAATAATTTCAAGGTGCATTAACCGCAGAGTTAATAGGTCCGCCATTACAGTCACGTGAACATAATGAGGGCAACGTTACCAGGGCGGCCGTACAATGGCGTCTGGCTGGCGCATCTTAACTAAAGGAGACTTGAATCGCGATCGGAAATGCTAAATGACACTGCTGAGAAGATGATTCAGAGTCGGGGGATACAGTGCACTGATGCTGTTAGAATTTCCGGCAAGGTCCAGTTTATGTAGTTTTCCTGTTGTGTGTTTTATTACCCGTGTTAACCTCTTTGTACTCATATTAAACACAATTTAATTATTGTAAAAACCGCTAGGTCCGTGAACACACAAGAACAGTCCAAATAGAACGAAACTTACTTCATCTGATTGGTGACGGGTTCACACGCGGAGCAGGATACGTCACCTTTTGGCGAACACCTGCTATTATCATTTGTGTTTAATAATTAATCTTAAACACATGCTTATGGTAAAATTGGACTCGTATAATGGAAAGGATTTGGTATCGCTTATTTGTAAATATTTCCGAAGAGAAATAAAAATAATAAACTATAAATAAATTAAGCTGTTTTGAGACATTTGATTGCCTTTCAGGTTTTTTTACACATGATTTATTGATGTAATATTATATATCTCTGTAATCGCTCAATGCCCTATTTAGTGGAAATTAGAATAGTGTATATCGTAGTTAGTAGGTAAATTATATAGTAAGGTTTGAAGCAGTATTTTTTTCAAATTTTAATTTGTTGGGGTTTTGTTTTGTTGTTTAACACCGCACACAGCAATATAACAGCTATATGGCGGCGGTGTGTAAATAATCGAGTCTAGTCTAGACAATCCAGTGATCAGTAGCATGAGCATCGATCTACGCAACTGGAATACGATGACATGTGTCAACCAAGCCAACGAGAGTGATCACTTGATCCCGTTACGACAAGCAGGGGTTGGTGAAGACCATTTCTAATCCGGATCGTCTTCATAGATTGTACCCATGTGGAGAATCGAACCCGGATCTTCGGGATCAAAAGCAAATGCTTTAACCGAGGCTACCCCACTGGCTCTTAGTATTGTAGTAAGGTGATACCATATACACCAACAGCAAGGCATTCGTCACCACTCGCCCCTTTCCGTAATCGCTATTCGGCTCGTCTCGGAATAACACGGGTTAGTCACGAATGACAGCAAGGTTGCCAACAAGGAAGTTACGGGAGTTGAACTCGTTCAGTTGGTCCACTCAGTTACGCCACCTCACATAACTGGGATATCCATGGTTTGAATTTATTGCAAGTTCTACGTATGACAAATACATAATGAAAGAGTTCAAACCTGAAGAATATTATTTATAAGTACATTTTGTGTGAGCGTACCTCCCAAAAAAGACTGTCTGTCCATAAGAGTACAAACTTGTGAGAAACTATATCGACATTTAAGCATGTACAATATATACAAAAGTGCAAATGTACCATGTTAAAATGCATTGTTTGTTTAGTTCGTATGGATTAGACTGACTGACTGACTGAGTTTGGTTTTGCGCCGCTTTTAGCAATATTCCAGCAACATCACGGCGGGGGACACCAGAAATAGGCTTCACACATTGTACCCATGTGGGGATTCGAACCCGGGTCTTCGGCGTGACGAGCCAACGCTTTAACCACTAGGCTACCCCACAGCCCCCTTATGGATTAGAAACCTGAACACTGAGACCACAACACCGTGCTGTTATCGCGATCGGCTTGCAGACTGATTCTGTCTTTATTGTTTATGCTTGGAAAAGCATTTATAGATTTTGAGACTGAAGGATCTTCACTCGTTATTAATGTATTTCTTGTTCTGGTTGTTCTCAACTCAATGTTACAGGGGTGGTGGAGTACCCTAGTGGTTAAAGCGTTGGCTCGTCACGCCGAAGACCCGGGTTCGAATCCCCACATGGGTACCATGTGTGAAGCCCATTTCTGGTGTCCCCCGCCGTGATATTGCTTGAATATTGCTAAAAGCGGCGTGAAACTCACTCACTCACTCAATGTTACAATACATTTGCACAATGCACTGTACGGCTATCAATCATGATTACATGTATATCTGTTATTAAAACATAATTATGTAGTTACATAAAATTCATGCACTAGTCGAAGAGAAGATTCCCCACGGCAACATACATGTATATGTGTTTGTTTCCTGTTTAAGCTGGATTGATTTAATGTAATTTACTGTACATTTTGGTTCTGTTGCTGGTGAAGTTCGCGCCTACATAAATTTTGAGGGGCGGTGGGGATAGCCTAATGCTTAAAGCGTTGGCTCGTCACGCCGAAGACCCGGGTTCGAATCCCCACATGGGTACAATTGGTGAAGCCCATCTCTGGTGTCCCCTGACGTGATGTTGCTGGAATATTGCTAAAAGCGGCGTAAAAACATACTCACTCACCCCAGCTGCTAAAGTCAAGCTGTAAACGAAACCACACAGCAATGTTCTTTCGTTTACAGTATCGTTCGTGTAAGCAATGTTCATGCTTCATGTTGGTTTACAACGGGTTCCCGGTGGGATAAGTCATGACTGTTAACCTTCTAGCGCCTCACAGGCAGCTTGGGTTATCCTAGGTAATAATGTCCATCATACATTCTGTATACGCTTAAATAATGCGTCTTGGATTCAGCGCTATGTAACTGACTGACTGTCAAAATTAATGGACCAGGTCTATGTACAGTGATTTATCGACCTTTTTGAAAACAGTCGAAATCCAGAATGACACCCCATGTACGTGTATGGGGCTGCTGCGTAGTGCACGTGCATCCCATGTGTTCTGTTTAAAGGTGGTGATAAAAAGAAATGGCGTGTGTTCATAAGGTGTTTGTCTTTGAAACGTTTGTTGACACTAACACTTCCTATCCAAATTGAAAGTTCCAATTCCCCTACTTTGGTTAAAGAGTGTGATACAATCGACGGATATAGTTCTCATTGGTTTAAATGTTTACCGAGCATTTCCGATCGAACCAAAACGTTGCTTTATGTCACGTGTGACGATATCATTTGAATGGAGAAAGTTATTTAGTTTTTAGTGAGTGAGTGACTTAAGTTTCTGGTGTCCCCAGCCATGATATTGCTTAAATATCGCTTAAAGTGGCGTTAAACCAACTCGCTCACTCACTTTTTGCAAATACATGGGCGCCATGTCATACCAGTCCAGCTAATTAGTAACGACAACAACTCTTTCGGGTAAAAATGTATGAAATCCTGGAAGGGACATTGTTGCATTGCCGCCCTCACCAAAAAAGGGGGAAAGTGTCAAAATTTACAAAAGCGCAACAATATGCAGCAATGCAACAACGCGATAATAGAATTGCGACATTATAACATCACCACGCTTTTTTCTAAAGTTCCAAATGTCAATCTCAAGTCAGAATGTTGTTGGATTAAATTAGTCTTGTATGTAGGCGCGAACTTCACCAGCAACAGAACCAAAATTTACAGTAAATTACATTTAAATCAACGTATTTGACGATATCCTACCGCTCCATATATCTAAAAAAAGTTATGTTATCCTTATATAAAGAGAAAACCACTGTCTTCAGAGGTAATAATGAATCGACACCATGAGGAGATGTTAACCATGGGAACATTTCTTGGAATTTTCCGAATCTAATGAATAATTTCACACAACATTCTGTTTTTAAGAACCTGCGATAATATGATACTGGTAACATTTTACAGAAGGTGCGTGACGATGTATAATTAGTTGTAAAGGCTGCCATACATTTAATGATATAAAAAACGTAGGTTACTTCTTCACGATAATAAAGTCGAAATTACGCATCAATTTGACAAGAACGAAGTAGGGCTCGTAGAGAATTAGATGGGCGCATTAGGGTAATATTTCAATTATAATTTGAAGGAGGTTGTGGCACTGTTCCTGGAGAAACGTGTTAGCAGAACTACATGGGAAGACCATTCCTGTCTGGTGTCTTCGCACCATGGACCAGCAATTGACATTGGGACGCAAATATTGATCATACGCATAGCGACAGATTGAAATTATCCCTCTCAAGGTTCCTTGCTGCCCGGACTGTAAGATGCATCTTTCTGGGTCGTGCCTTCACTTGTCGCTGAAGGTGTGTGGAGTATTCTTTTCCGTCTCCTCGAATGTTGATCCATATTATGTACTGGTATTCACTATATTTGCAGTGGATGTTTGTGGAGTATTAGTCAATATGTACACCAGATCCACAGTTAAGGTACTATTTCACACCACACTTCTCTAAAAAATAAATAATACATTTCTTTGAATAATACTAACGATCAGCCTTCAGGGAAGCTACCATACAGTTTATTCCAAAAGAAATTATGCATTTAGATTAAAATAAAAAGGTCGAATGAATTAATGCAACGTTGTATTAAATCGACTCTGGCGCCCTCTACCGACCGAACATTATTTCAAGCGCACCCCATAGAGTTATGTCCCTTGGAGCTCTTTTTACGAATATCATATCCGCAACTTGTCATTGAAACTTGTTCAGCAAACACCGACAATACCACGTGTGACAGTTTTGGATGTACGGAGCAATTGTTTGCATTCCATATAAGGCTGTTTGGAAGCTGTTCGCCTCGAAGTTTCAGTTATCGATTTCAGGCAAGTGGTAAGGGATAATAAGTCTTTTATTGCATCAATAGGAAGCTAACGTGAGTTCATATGCCCCAATATATATATAATATAGGACAAAAGATCGTCGAAAATGTTTGACATTGTGCCTTTAAGTGTTGACGGAGGTGTTACTGGTCGGCCATATCTGTCAACTCGCAATATCAAATTCTCTGTGACACTTTTGTATAATAATAAGTTGTCAAATATAATGATCATAGTGTGAAACACAGTCTAATTATAGTCCATATTCCGGTCCCGCGAGATCTCTCACGCGATTCTGACTGCTGTTAATCACGTGATACAGGATACAATATCCGTTGAGATTAATCGGAACTAGCTTGCTCACGGTATGGCTCCCATTCTGATTTCGTATACAGCTTGTAATCATGGATGTAGATTAGGTGTCACCATGACATACAGAACTGTACGTGGCATATCTGGGTCACTCGGCGATGACTGTGACTGCAGCCGTGTTGTCGTTTTATCGTGACCTTTGTCATCAGATCACTGAATACAGCGGAACATCCACTTCCATACAAGATACGTGAGTGAGTATAGTTTTACGCCGCAGTCAGCAAATTTTCCAGCTGTATGGCAGCGGTTTGTGAATTATCGAAACTGGACCAGGCAATCCAGGGATCAACAGCATGAGCATCGATCTACGCAGTTGACATGTGTCAACCAAGTCAGCGAGCCTGACCACCCGATCCCGTTAGTCTCCTTTTATGACAAGCACAGGTTGGTGAAGATCAATTCTAACCAATCAATCAATATTTTATTCCGACAAACCACCATTGGTAGTACAGGAACAGTACAAATTAAATCATAACATATATGATGAACTGTTATGATCATCACAGGTCTCCTTATAGCTGGAAGATTGCTGAATACGACAAACAGGTAAACAAACAAAACAAGCTTTAACCTGTCGCCAAATCCTTTGCCTGCTTGCCGCTCTACTCTGGAACTCTCTCCCTATCACCATTAAATCAGCAGTTGACTTTGATTCCTTCAAACCACTTCTCAAGACTCATCTGTTTTCATCGTGTTATGACTAGCTACTAGTCCCTCATTGTATATATGTATATTATCCACCCACTTTGTTAGCGCTTTGAGCATGGGCCTTGTGCATGGAAAAGGCGCACTATAAGTTCACATTTATTATTATTATTATTATTATAAATCATATCATGTGCCTTTTTAATATCAAGAAACACGTACGACCTATTCTGATCAGTGAGTCCTTTTCGAAACCATTCTTGAATTCTGGATAAAATTTTGTTTTTCCGCAAGATAAATAGTCAAGACGTTGATAACTATTCCTTCTTTAATTTCACATAAATAGGACGTAAGAGTAACTGTCTTTAGTACAGGTATGATTATGACATGTCTCCAAGCCTGACCATCAATACATGTACTTATTCATCAGCTCACGAATAACTTCAAGAGCAGGACCAGGAATGTGCTTAAACAATTCACAGCACAAATTATCTGCCCCGGGTGAGGAGTTATGAGCTTATGAAATTGTCCCTAGAGCTCATCATTTGTAATTTATTTATCTAAATCTGAAGAAACATCAGCCGCAGCCAGTGAAATATCTGGCATAAACTCAGCTTGGTAGGTTTTCTCAGCATCTCGAAATCCTGGAAGGAAGTTTTCAGAACTGCTTGCATTCTTAAAACTGTTCAACCGACCGGTACATGTGGTGGCGTGTGGTTCTGTGCACAGAGCTCAGGTCACGAATCAGTTGAAGTTATGCAACGTCGAGCTCGGACAGTCCTTGGGTGGGTGACCGTGTTTGGCAGCTTGAGTCCTGAGAGTTTCTAGGACTTCAGTCCTGCCCCACAACGAAGCACATGTGACACATGTGGTCTCACCTTATGCAAGTGAGTTTGTTCAAAAGTGCCTCTGTTCACCCAGCAGATAAAGTCATGTGACTATAACCTTCTAGCGCCTGACAGGTTATCCAGGGTAATAATCCTCAGATTCTGTTTAAGCGCCGCGAGCAATCACTTGGTGTGTTGGAGACTGTGCTATAGAAGATGACTTGTTATAAACTATATATTCGTCACTGTGTTGCCAGATATGCCCATAGCAGGAATAAGAGATCTCTTACTTGTGCTACTCATATTTTTTTTTATCTTGGACCAAATTAAAATTGTAATGGAGTAAACCTATTCCCTGTAAAGATGAACGACCTACTCCAGCTTGAGCGTTTAATACTTCTAACAATGGAAATCTGAACGCTTCTTTTGAAAATCACCCAAATGGGAAACAATTGATGTATAGTATTACTTTGTAGTAAGCTCTTCTTCTTGCCCTGTTGGGCTTTTCACATTCCTGATTCCATCAGGGTTTGGGCGCAAAGACTTAGCTGGCATTTTAGGCAGACATGATTCCTTCTGACACACCTCATGGTGTTTGCGTTTTTTGGATACCACTGTGATATAAATTTCGCCAAATTCTGCATCGGTAGATGTTTCCCCAAATGTGTTTCCATATCGACAACGAACGAAGTGTTCGCCAAAACACAACTAGGAAATTCTGACACTTGCCGCGTAGGGCGAGAGGATTCTACAGTATTCTACCGTATTCTAAACTTACCTTGATAATATTATTTGTATATTTAATTCCAGAAGATAGAAATGATAGAATAGTTGAAAATAGTGGGGGAAAACAGCGCGCGCGCTACTGTGAACACGTCACCGTGGGAACTGGAGTTATATAGTCAGTTATCTCCCTTGTTTCTGTAATTGTGGGCCTTTCAGTTGAACTAGCGTTATTAAGCATATATCTAAAGATAGATATATCTTTCTCTCTCTCTCTCTCTCTCTCTCTCTCTCTCTCTCTCTCTCTCTCTCTCTCTCTCTCTCTCTCTCTCTCTCTCTCTCTCTCTCTCTCTCTCTCTCTCTCTACCTATCTATTAATGTGTATTCTCTTAATGTCCTGTTGTAATTTAATTATACACTACGTGCAATGCATCTGTTTAGATGATATGATAAAATCAAGATTAAACTGTGACAAGCAGTAGGCTAGGGTAAATAGTATCCCTCTTACTACTACCACCTCTCTCTTTCCCTCTCTCTCATCAACTCCTTCCACCGACTCGTTTACCATCACGGACACTGGACTCCGACACGGTCATCTACTCCATCTACTCTACAACACCTCGCCGTCTACTGCATTCACGACAGCGTGTACAACACCGCTACGTCAACGACACCAGCCACAACAATACTTCTATCGACAACTATGCTATAAACTGATGAAAAATTAGTCCTAATAATTTCAAGGTGCATTAACCGCAGAGTTAATAGGTCCGCCATTACAGTCACGTGAACATAATGAGGGCAACGTTACCAGGGCGGCCGTACAATGGCGTCTGGCTGGCGCATCTTAACTAGAGGAAACTTGAATCGCGATCGGAAATGCTAAATGACTTTTACACTGCTGAGAAGATGATTCAGAGTCGGGGGATACAGTGCACTGATGCTGTTAGAATTTCCGGCAAGGTCCAGTTTATGTAGTTTTCCTGTTGTGTGTTTTATTATCTTTGCTAACCTCTTTGTACTCATATTAAACACAATTTAATTATTGTAAAAACCGCTAGGTCCGTGAACACACAAGAACAGTCCAAATAGAACAAAACCTACTTCATCTGATTGGTGACGGGTTCACACGCGAAGCAGGATACGTCACCTTTTGGCGAACACCTGCTATTATCATTTGTGTTTAATAATTAATCTTAAACACATGCTTATGGTAAAATTGGACCCGTTTAATGGAAAGGATTTGGTATCGCTTATCTGTAAATATGTCCGAAAAGAAATAAAACTAATAACCTAAAAGTAAATTAAGCTGTTTTGAGACATTTGATTGCCTTTCAGGTTTTATTACACGTGATTTATTTATCTAATATTGTATATCTCTGTAATCGCTCAATGCCCTATTTAGTGGAGATTAGAATAGTGTATATCGTAGTTAGAAGTTAAATTATATAGTAAGGTTTGAAGCAGTATTTTTTTGCAAACTTTAATTTGTTGGGGTTTGGTTTTGTTGTTTAACACCGCACACAGCAATATAACAGCTATATGGCGGCGGTGTGTACATAATCGAGTCTAGTCCAGACAATCCAGTGATCAGTAGCATGAGCATCGATCTACGCAACTGGAATACGATGACATGTGTCAACCAAGCCAGCGAGAGTGATCACTCGATCCCGTTACGACAAGCAGGGGTTGGTGAAGACCATTTCTAATCCGGATCGTCTTCATAGATTGTACCCATGTGGAGAATCGAACCCAGATCTTCGGGATCAAGAGCAAATGCTTTAACCGAGGCTACCCCTCTGGCTCTTAGTATGGTAGTGAGGTGATACCATATACACCAACAGCAAGGCATTCGTCACCACTCGTCCCTTTCCGTAATCGCTATTCGGCTCGTCCCGGAATAACACGGGTTAGTCACGAATGAAAGCAAGGTTGCCAACAGGGAAGTTACGGGAGTTGAACTCGTTCAGTTGGTCCACTCAGTTACGCCACCTCACATAACTGGGATATCCATGGTTTGAATTTATTGCAAGTTCTACGTATGACAAATACATAATGAAAGAGTTCAAACCTGAAGAATATTATTTATAAGTACATTTTGTGTGAGCGTACCTCCCAAAAAAGACAGTCTGTCCATAAGAGTACAAACTTGTGCGAAACTATATCGACATTTAAGCTTGTACAATATGTATAATAGTGCAAATGTACCATGTTAAAAGCATTGTTTGTTTAGTTCGTAAGGATTAGAAACCTGACTGACTGACTGACTGAGTTTGGTTATACGCCGCATTTAGCAATATTCCAGCAATATCATGGTGGGGGACACCAGAAATGGGCTTCACACATTGTACCCATGTGGGGATTCGAACCCGGGTCTTCGGCGTGACGAGCCAACGCTCTAACCACTAGGCTACCCCACCGCCCTAGAAGCCTGAAGACAGAGACCAACACACCGTGCTGTTATCGCGATCTGTCTTTATTTTTGATGCTTGGAAGAACATGTATAGATTTTGAGACTGAAGGATCTTCACTTGTTATTAATGTGTTTCTGTTTCTGGTTGTTCTCAGCTCAATGTTACAGGGGTGGTAGAGTACCCTAGTGGTGAAAGCGTTCGCTCGTCACGTGTAGCCCATTTCTGGTGTCCCCCGCGGTGATATTGCTGGAATATTGCTAAAAGCGGCGTGAAACTCAACTCACTCACTCACTCAGTATTACAATACATTTGCACAGTGCACTGTACGGCTACCAATCATGATTATATTTGTCATTAAAACATAATTATGTAGTTACATAAAATTCATGCACTAGTCGAAGAGTAGATTCCCCACGGCAACATACATGTATATGTGTTTGTTTCCTGTTTAAGCTGCACTCAGCAATGTGCCAGCTGTTGCCCTACATGGGTACAATTTGTGAAGCCCATCTCTGGTGTCCCCTGACGTGATATTGCTGGAATATTGCTAAAAGCGGCGTAAAGTTAAACTCAGTCAGTCAGTCATGTTTAAGCGGCACTCGGCAATGTGTCAGCTATTGCCCCACATGGGTAAAATGTGTGAAGCCCATTTCTGGTGTCCCCTGACGTGATATTGCTGGACTATTGCTAAAAGCGGCGTAAAACCATACTTACTCACTCCAGCTGCTGATGTCAAGCTGTAAACGAAACCACACAGCAATGTTCTTTCGTTTACAGTATCGTTCGTGTAAGCAATATCCATGCTTCATGTTAGTTTACCATGGGTACCCGGTGGGATAAGTCATGACTGTTAACCTTCTAGAGCCTCACAGGCAGCTTGGGTTATCCGAGGTAATAATGTCCATCATACATTCTGTATACGCTTAGATAATGCGTCTTGGGTTCAGCGCTATGTAACTGACTGACTTTCAAAATTAATGGACCAGGTCTATGTACAGTGATTTATCGACCTTTTTGAAAACCGCCAAAATCAAGAATGACACCCCATGCATATGTATGGGGCTGTTGCGTAGTGCGCGTGCATCCCATGTGTTGTGGTTAAAGGTGGTGATAAAAAGAAATGGCGTGTGTTCATAAGTTGTTTGTCTTTGAAACGTTTGTTGACACTAACACTTCCTATCCAAATTGATAGTTCCAATTCCCCTACTTTGGTTTAAGAGTGTGATACAATCGACTGATATAGTTCTCATTGTAAATGGTTTAAATGTTTACCGAGCATTTCCGATCAAACCAAAACGTTGCTTTATGTCACGTGTGACGATATCATTTGAATGGAGAAAGTTATTTAGTTTTAGTGAGTGAGTGACTTTAGTTTCTGATGTCCCCTGCATTGATATTGCTTAAATATTGCTTAAAGTGGCGTTAAACCAAACTCGCTCACTCACTTTTTGCAAATAAATGGGCGCCATGTCATGCCAGTCCAGCTCATTAGTAACGCCAACTACTCTTTTGGGTAAATATGTATGGAATCCTTGAAGGGAGATTGTTGCATTGCCGCCCTCACCAAAAGAGGGGGAAAATAACAAAATTTACAAAAGCGCAACAATATGCAGCAATGCAACAACGCGATAGTAGAATTGCGACATTATAACATCACCGCGCTTTTTTCTTTTCTAAAATTCCAAATGTCAATCTCAAGTCAGAATGTTGTTGGATAAAATTAGTCTTCCTCAAAATGTAAGGCGCGAACTTCACCCGCAACAGAACCAAAATTTACAGTAAATTACATTTAAATCAACGTATTTGACGATATCCTACCGCTCCATATATCTAAAAATAGTTATGTTATCCTTATAGAAAGAGAAAACCGCTGTCTTCAGAGGTCATAATGAATCGACACCATGAGGAGATGTTAACCATGGGAACATTTCTTGGACTTTTCCGAATCTAATGAATAATTTCACACAACATCGTTTTTAAGAACCTGCGATAATATGATACTGGTAACATTTTACAGAAGGTGCGTGACGATGTATAATTAGTTGTAAAGGCTGCCATACATTTAATGATATAAAAAAACGTAGTTTGCTTCTTCACGATAATAAAGTCGAAATTACGCATCAATTTGACAAGAACGAAGTAGGGCTCGTAGAGAATTAGATGGGCGCATTAGGGTAATATTTCAATTATAATTTGAAGGAGGTTGTGGCACTGTTCCTGGAGAAACGTGTTAGCAGAACTACATGGGAAGACCATTCCTGTCTGGTGTCTTCGCATCACGGACCAGCAATTGACATTGGGACGCAAATATTGATCATACGCATAGCGACAGATTGAAATTATCCCTCTCATGTTCCATACTGCCCGGACTGTAAGATGCATCTTTCTGGGTCGTGCCTTCACTTGTCGCTGAAATTGTGTGGAGTGTTCTTTTCCCTCTCCTCGAATGTTGATCCATAGTATGAACTGGTATTCACTATATGTGCAGTGAATGTTTGTGGAGTATTAGTCAATATGTACGACAGATCCACATTAAAGGTACTATTTCACACCACACTTCTCTAAAATTAAATAATGCATTTCTTTCAATAATACTAACGATCAGCCCTCAGGGAAGCTACCATACAGTTTATTCCAAAAGAAATTATGCATTTAGATTACAATATTAAAATAAAAAGGTCGAATGAATTAATGCAACGTTGTATTAAATCGACTCCCTCTACCGACCGAACATTATTTCAAGCGCACCCCATAGAGTTATGTCCCTTGGAGCGCTCTTTACGAATGTCATACCCGCAACTTGTCATTGAAACTTGTTCAGCAAACACCGACAATACCACGTGCGACAGTTTTGGATGTACGGGGCAATTGTTTACATTCCATATAAGGCTGTTTGTAATCTGTTCGCCTCGAAGTTTCAGTTATCGATTTCAGGCAAATGGTAAGGGATAATAAGTCTTTTATTGCATCAATAGGAAGCTAACGTGAGTTCATATGCCCCAATATATATATACTCATTCCAAAATGGTTGTCACTCCCTTCAATTTTTTCATTGGAGAGGGGTGTTTGATGGGGCCGTGAGGGGTGTGGGGGTTGGGGTGGTGAGGGGTGACAACCATTATGAGTATATAATATAGGACAAAATATCGTCGAAAGTTTTTGGCATTGTGCCTTTAAGTGTTGACGGAGGTGTTAATGGGTGGCCATATCTGTCAACTCGCAATATCCAAATTCTCTGTGACACTTTTGTATAATAATAAGTTGTCAAAGAATGATCATATTGTGAATCACAGTATAATTATAGTCCATATTCCGGTCCCGCGAGATCTCACGCGATTCTGACTGCTGTTAATCACGTGATACAGGATACAATATCCGTTGAAATTAATAGGAACTAGCTTGCTCACGGTATGGCTCCCATTCTGATTTCGTATACAGCGTGTAATCATTGATGTAGATTAGGTGTCACCATGACATACAGAACTGTACGTGGCATATCTGTGTCACTCGGCGTTGACTGTGACTGCAGCCGTGTTGTCGTTTTATCGTGACCTTTGTCATCAGATCACTGAATACAGCGGAAGATCCACTTCCATACAAGATACGTGAGTGAGTATAGTTTTAATCCGCACTCAGCAATATTCCAGCTGTATGGCAGCAGTCTGTGAATAATCGAAACTGGACCAGGCAATCCAGGGATCAACAGCATGAGCATCGATCTACGCAGTTGACATGTGTCAACCAAGTCAGCGAGCCTGACCACCCGATCCCGTTAGTCTCCTTTTATGACAAGCACGGGTTGCTGAAGATCAATTCTAACCAATCAATCAATATTTTATTCCGACAAACCACCATTGGTAGTACAGGAACAGTACAAATTAAATCATAACATAAATAATGAATTGTTATGATCTTCAGAGGTCTCCTTATAGCCGGAAGATTGCTGAATACGGCAAATGGGTAAACAAACAAAACAAGCTTTAACCTGTCACCAAATCCTTTGCCTGCTTGCCCTCTACTCTGGAACTCTCTCCCTATCACCATTAAATCAGCAGTTGACTTTAATTCCTTCAAACCACTTCTCAAGACTCATCTGTTTTCATTTGTGTTATGACTAGCTACTAGTCCCTCATTGTATATATATGTATATTATCCACCCACTTTGTTAGCGCTTTGAGCATGGGCCTTGTGCATGGAAAAGGCGCATTATAAACTCAGATATATTATTATTATTATAAATCATATCATGTGACTTTTTAATATCAAGAAACACGTACGACCTATTCTGATAAGTGAGTCCTTTTCGAAACCATTCTTGAATTCTGGATACAATTTTGTTTTCCGCAAGATATATAGTCAAGAGGTTTATAACTATTCCTAGGACGTAAGAGTAACTTCTTTACCTGGTATTAGTACAGGTATGATTATGACATGTCTCCAAGCCTGACCATCAATACATGTACTTATTCATCAGCTCACGAATAACTTCAAGAGCAGGATCAGGCATGTGCTTAAACAATTCACAGCACAAATTATCTGCCCCGGGTGAGGAGTTATGAGCTTATAAAATTTATTTATCCCTAGAAGCTCATCATTTCTGTAATTTATTTATCTAAATCTGAAGAAGCATCAGCCGCAGCCAGTGAAATATCTGGCATAAACCCAGCTTGGTAGGTTTCCTCAGCATCTTGAAATCCTGAAAGGAAGTTTTCAGAACTGCTTGCATTCTTTAAACTGTTCAACCGACAAGTGACTATTCGTCACTGTGTTTGCCAGATATGCCCATAGCAGGAATAAGAGATCTCTTACTTGTGCTACTCATATTTGTTTTATCTTGGACCAAATTAAAATTGTAATGGAGTAAACCTATTCCCTGTAAAGATGAACGACCTACTCCAGCTTGAGCGTTTAGTACTTCTAACAATGGAAATCTGAACGCTTCTTTTGAAAATCACCCAAATGGGAAACAATTGATGTATAGTATTACTTTGTAGTAAGCTTTTCTTCTTGCCCTGTTGGGCTTTTCACATTCCTGATTCCATCAGGGTTTGGGCGCAAAGACTTAGCTGGCATTTTAGGCAGACATGATTCCTTCTGACACACCTCATGGTGTTTGCGTTTTTTGGATACCACTGTGATATAAATTTCGCCAAATTCTGCATCGGTAGATGTTTCCCCAAATGTGTTTCCATATCGACAACGAACGAAGTGTTCGCCAAAACACAACTAGGAAATTCTGACACTTGCCGCGTAGGGCGAGAGGATTCTACAGTATTCTACCGTATTCTAAACTTACCTTGATAATATTATTTGTATATTTAATTCCAGAAGATAGAAATGATAGAATAGTTGAAAATAGTGGGGGAAAACAGCGCGCGCTACTGTGAACACGTCACCGTGGAAACTGGAGTTATATAGTCAGTTATCTCCCTTGTTTCTGTAATTGTGGGCCTTTCAGTTGAACTAGCGTTATTAAGCATATATCTAAAGATAGATATATCATTCTCTCTCTCTCTCTCTCTCTCTCTCTCTCTCTCTCTCTCTCTCTCTCTCTCTCTCTCTCTCTCTCTCTCTCTCTCTCTCTCTCTCTCTCTCTCTCTCTCTCTCTCTCTCTCTCTCTCTCTCTCTCTCTCTCTCTCTCTCTCTCTCTCTCTCGGTCTACCTATCTATTAATGTGTATTCTCTTAATGTCCTGCTGTAATTTAAATATACACTACGTGCAATGCATCTGTTTAGATGATATGATAAAACCAAGATTAAACTGTGACAAGCGGTAGGCTAGGGTAAATGGTATCCCTCTTACTACTACCACCTCTCTCTTTCCCTCTCTCATCAGCTCCTTCCACCGACTCGTTTACCATCACGGACACTGGACTCCGACACAGTCATCTACTCCATCTACTCTACAACACCTCGCCGTCTACTGCATTCACGACAGCGTGTACAACACCGCTACGTCAACGACACCAGCCACAACAATACTTCTATCGACAAATATGCTATAAACTGATGAAAAATTAGTCCTAATAATTTCAAGGTGCATTAACCGCAGAGTTAATAGGTCCGCCATTACAGTTACGTGAACATAATGAGAAGCAAATGTTACCAGGGCGGCCGTACAATGGCGTCTGGCCGGCGCATCTTAACTAAAGGAAACTTGAATCGCGATCGGAAATGTTAAACGACTTTTTACACTGCTGAGAAGATGATTCAGACTCAGGGGATACAGTGCACTGATGCTGTAAGAATTTCCGGCAAGGTCCAGTTTATGTAGTTTTCCTGTTGTGTGTTTTATTATCTTTGCTAACCTCTTTGTACTCATATTAAACACAATTTAATTATTGTAAAAACCGCTAGGTCCGTGAACACACAAGAACAGTCCAAATAGAACAAAACTTACTTCATCTGATTGGTGACGGGTTCACACGCGGAGCAGGATACGTCACCTTTTGGCGAACACCTGCTATTATCATTTGTGTTTAATAATTAATCTTAAACACATGCTTATGGTAAAATTGGACTCGTATAATGGAAAGGATTTGGTATCGCTTATTTGTAAATATTTCCGAAGAGAAATAAAAATAATAAACTATAAATAAATTAAGCTGTTTTGAGACATTTGATTGCCTTTCAGGTTTTATTACACGTGATTTATTGATCTAATATTGTATATCACTATAATCGCTCAATGCCCTGTTTAGTGGAGAATAGTGTTTATCGTAGTTAGTAGTTAAATTATATAGTAAGGTTTGAAGCAGTATTTTTTTCAAACTTTAATTTGTTGGGGTTTTGGTTTGATGTTTAACACCGCACACAGCAATATAACAGCTATATGGCGGCGGTGTGTAAATAATCGAGTCTAGTCTAGACAATCCAGTGATCAGTAGCATGAGCATCGATCTACGCAACTGGAATACGATGACATGTGTCAACCAAGCCAGCGAGAGTGATCACTCGATCCCGTTACGACAAGCAGGGGTTGGTGAAGACCATTTCTAATCCGGATCGTCTTCATAGATTGTACCCATGTGAAGAATCGAACCCAGATCTTCGGGATCAAGAGCAAATGCTTTAACCGAGGCTACCCCACTGGCTCTTAGTATGGCAGCAAGGCATTCGGCATCACTCGCCCCTTTCCGTAATCGCTATTCGGCTCGTCCCGGAATAACACGGGTTAGTCACGAATGAAAGCAAGCTTGCCAACAGGGAAGTTACGGGAGTTGAACTCGTTCAGTTGGTCCACTCAGTTACGCCACCTCACATAACTGGGATATCCATGGTTTGAATTATTGCAAGTTCTACGTATGACAAATACATAATGAAAGAGTTCAAACCTGAAGAATATTATTTATAAGTACATTTTGTGTGAGCGTACCTCCCCAAAAAAGACTGTCTGTCCATAAGAGTACAAACGTGTGCGAAACTATATCGACATTTTAGCATGTACAATATGTATAATAGTGCAAATGTACCATGTTAAAGGCATTGTTTGTTTAGTTCGTATGGATTAGAAACCTGAAGACTAAGACCATCACACCGTGCTGTTATCGCGATCGGCTTGCAGTCTGATTCTGTCTTTATGTTTTATGCTTGGAAGAACATGTATAGATTTTGAGACTGAAGGATCTTCACTTGTTATTAATGTATACTCTCCCAAAAGAAACGCATCATGAAAATAGCAATTTCATGTAGCAATGAATTAAAACGTGATTCATTTTACAAAAGGTTTTGCTCTGTTTATGAGTCCTATGGTGTTTATGTTTTGAAACATCACAACAAAACGCACCATCCGTAAAATACCTGTATTTAACAGCATGATTTTCAATTTCGGCGTGTAGTTTCACAGAATACACAATTCACATGCAATGCACGTGAAAGTTGGGGATCAGATAGTCTCAAAGATGGGTATAAAAGGTTGATTGCTGTCTGTCGATTATTCACTGTATTTGGAATATTGTTTGACGAACGCAAAATGCCACGTCTAAGTGAAGCCAACCGTCATATCGCCATTGGTTTGTTTGAAGCTGGCCAGTCTCAACGTGGAGTTGCCCGACGCATGAATGTTCACCAAAGCACCATTTCACGGCTCTGGGAGATATCGCCGGCAGAATGCGGTAGCAGATGCCCCTCGTAGTGGGCGACCTCGAGCGACCACTGCGGCGCAGGATCGCTACATCCGGGTACATCACCTGCGTCATCGAACAGCTACGGCGACCAGTACCGCTCGACAAATACCCGGATTGAGGAGGCTTTCTGCACAGACCGTCAGGAACAGGTTGAGAGGCTGGTTTACGTGCCAGAAGACCTTATTTTGGCCCTGTGCTTCGACAACAATATCGTCGACATCAAGTTCAATGGTGCACCAACGTTCAGGCCTGGAACCTACCGAATTGGCGTAGAATCTGGTTCAGTGACGAATCACGATTTCTATTGGAACGACACGATGGAAGAATGCGGGTGTACAGACGTCAACGTGAACGTTTCGCCGACGCTTGAGTTCCCCAGGTGGACAGATTCGGCCGGGGCACTGTTATGATGTGGGGAGCGATCACCTACCGTAGAAGAAGTGATTTGGTGATGATCCAGGTGAACCTGACAGCTCAACGGTACTGTGACGAAATCCTACGCCCACTCCTCCTTCCAATCATTGATCGCCAGAGGAGTTGTTTCAACAGGACAATGCCAGGCCCCACACAGCACGTCACACTAGAGACTTCCTCCAGAACCACAACATCGATGTGCTCCCCTGGCCCTCAAGATCAAAGGACTTAAACCCGATCGAACATCTGTGGGATGCCCTGGACAGACGGATGCGACGCCGTAACCCTCAGCCCCAGACACTCCAGCAACTCGCACAGGCACTACAGGCAGAGTGGGCTGCAATTGGGCAACACGAGATTCTGAGACTTATTTCGTTCGATGCCGAGGCGATGCCGTGCAGTTCTGGATGCCCACGTCGGTCACGTGAAGTATTGACTTCAGCGCCACCACACGTCTCAATGTGACACTCAAACTGACTTTCCTCGAGTTCGTGCCAAAGACGGATAAGTCTGCATTCCCAGTGTGCAATTTCGCTATATTTCATTGACTCATAAAGCCTACAAGATTTTTCAACATAAACATAAAAATACAGTTGAAATTCCTATATGCCTTTCTTTTTTGGGAGAGTATTTTCTTTTTCTGGTTTTCTCAACTCAATGTTACAGGGGTGGTGGAGTACCCTAGTGGTTAAAGCGTTCGCTCATCACGTGAAGCCCATTTCTGGTGTCCCCGCGGTGATATTGCTGGAATATTGCTAAAAGCGGCGTGAAACTCACTCCACTCACTCAATGTAACAATACATTTGCAAAATGCACTGTACGGCTATCAATCATTATATTTATTAAAACATAATTATGTAGTTACATAAAATTCATGCACTAGTCGAAGAGTAGATTCCCCACGGCAACATACATGTATATGTGTTTGTTTCCTGTTTAAGCTGCACTCAGCAATGTGCCAGCTATTGCCCCACATGGGTACAATTTGTGAAGCCCATTTCTGGTGTCCCCTGACGTGATATTACTGGACTATTGCTAAAAGCGGCGTAAAACCATACTCACTCACTCCAGCTGCTGATGTCAAGCTGTAAACGAAACCACACAGCAATGTTCTTTCGTTTACAGTATCGTTCGTGTAAGCAATGTTCATGCTTCATGTTAGTTTACCATGGGTACCCGGTGGGATAAGTCATGACTGTTAACCTTCTAGCGCCTCACAGGCAGCTTGGGTTATCCGAGGTAATAATGTCCATCATACATTCTGTATACGCTTAGATAATGCGTCTTGGATTCAGCGCTATGTAACTGACTGACTGTCAAAATTAATGGACCAGGTCTATGTACAGTGATTTATCGATCTTCTTGAAAACCGCCAAAATCAAGAATGACACCCCATGCATGTATGGGGCTGCTGCGTAGTGCATGGGCATCCATGTGTTGTGTTTAAAGGTGGTGATAAAAGAAATGGCGTGTGTTCATAAGGTGTTTGTCTTTGAAACGTTTGTTGACACTAACACTTCCTATCAAATTGAAAGTTCCAATTCCCCTACTTTGGTTTAAGAGTGTGATACAATTGACGGATATAGTTCTCATTGGTTTAAATGTTTCCCGAGCATTTCCGATCAAACCAAAACGTTGCTTTATGTCACGTGTGACGATATCATTTGAATGGAGAAAGTTATTTAGTTTTAGTGAGTGAGTGACTTTAGTTTCTGGTGTCCCCAGCCATGATATAGCTTAAATATTGCTAAAAGTGGCGTTAAACCAAACTCGCTCACTCACTTTTTGCAAATAAATGGGCGCCATGTCATGCCAGTCCAGCTCATTAGTAACGCCAACTACTCTTTTGGGTAAAAATGTATGGCATCCTGGAAGGGACATTGTTGCATTGCCGCCCTTACCAAAAAAGGGGAAAAGTGTCAACATTTACAAAAGCGCAACAATATGCAGCAATGCAACAACGCGATAATAGAATTGCGACATTATAACATCACCGCGCTTTTTTCCTTTCTAAAATTCCAAATGTCACTCTCAAGTCAGAATGTTGTTGGATAAAATTAGTCTTCCTCAAAATGTATGTAGGCGCGAACATCACCAGCAACAGAACCAAAATTTACAATAAATTACATTTAAATCAACGTATTTGACGATATCCTACCGCTCCATATATCTAAAATAGTTATGTTATCCTTATAGAAAGAAAAACCGCTGTCTTCAGAGGTAATAATGAATCGACACCATGAGGAGATGTTAACCATGGGAACATTTCTTGGACTTTTCCGAATCTAATGAATAATTTCACACAACATTGTTTTTAAGAACCTGCGATAATATGATACTGGTAACATTTTACAGAAGGTGCGTGACGATGTATAATTAATTGTAAAAGGCTGCCATACATTTAATGATATAAAAACGTAGTTTGCTTCTTCACGATAATAAAGTCGAAATTACGCATCAATTTGACAAGAACGAAGTAGGGCTCTCGTAGAGAATTAGATGGGCGCATTAGGGGTAATATTTCATATATAATTTGAAGGAGGTGGTGGCACTGTTCCTGGAGAAACGTGGGTACAGAACTACATGGGAAGACCATTCCTGTCTGGTGTCTTCGCATCACGGACCAACAATTGACACTGGGACGCAAAATATTGATCATACGCATAGCGACAGATTGAAATTATCCCTCTCATGTTCCATACTGCCCGGACTGTAAGATGCATCTTTCTGGGTCGTGCCCTCACTTGTCGCTCAAAGTGTGTTGAGTGTTCTTTTCCGTCTCCTCGAATGTTGATCCATATTATATACTGGTATTCACTATATTTGCAGTGGATGTTTGTGGAGTATTAGTCGATATGTACCACAGATCCACATTAAAGGTACTATTTCACACCACACTTCTCTAAAATAAATAACACATTTCTTTCAATAATACTAACGTTCAGCCCTCAGGGAAGCTACCATACAGTTTATTCCAAAAGAAATTATGCATTTAGATTATTACATTAAAATATAAGGTTCAATGAATTGATGCAACGTTGTATTAAACGACTCCCTCTACCGACCGAACATTATTTCAAGCGCACCCCATAGAGTTATGTCCCTTGGGCGCTCTTTACGAATACCATATCCGCAACTTGTCATTGAAACTTGTTCAGCAAACACCGACAATACCAAGTGTGACAGTTTTGGATGTACGGAGCAATTGTTTGCATTCCATATAAGGTTGTTTCGAATCTGTTCGCCTCGAAGTTTCAGTTATCGATTTCAGGCAAGTGGTAAGGGATAATAAGTCTTTTATTGCATCAATAGGAAGCTAACGTGAGTTCATATGCCCCAATATGTATATAATATAGGACAAAATATCGTCAAAATGTTTGACATTGTGCCTTTAAATGTTGACGGAGGTGTTAATAGGTGACCATATCTGTCAACTCGCAATATCAAATTTTTCTGTGACACTTTTGTGTAATAATAAGTTGTCAAATATAATGATCATAGTGTGAAACACAGTCTAATTATAGTCCATATTCCGGTCCCGCGAGATCTCCCGCGATTCTGACTGCTGTTAATCACGTGATATAGGATACAATATCCGTTGAGATTAATCGGAACTAGCCTGCTCACGGTATGGCTCCCATTCTGATTTCGTATACAGCTTGTAATCATGGAGGTAGATAAAGTGTCACCATGACATACAGAACTGTACGTGACATATCTGGGTCACTCGGCGATGACTGTGACTGCAGCCGTGTTGTCGTTTTAGCGTGATTTTGTCATCAGATCACTGAATACAGCAGAACATCCACTTCCATACAAGATACGTGAGTGTGTATAGTTTTACGCCGCACTCAGCAATGTTCCAGCTGTATGGCAGCGGTCTGTGAATAATCGAAACTGTACCAGGCAATCCAGGGATCAACAGCATGAGCATCGATCTTCGCAGTTGACATGTGTCAACCAAGTCAGCGAGCCTGACCACCCGATCCCGTTAGTCTCCTTTTATGACAAGCACGGGTTGCTGAAGATCAATTCTAACCAATCAATCAATATTTTATTCCGACAAACCACCATTGGTAGTACAGGAACAGTACAAATTAAATCATAACATAAATGATGAATTGTTACGATCTTCACAGGTCTCCTTATAGCTGGAAGACTGCTGAATACGGCAAACAGATAAACAAACAAAACAAGCTTTAACCTGTCACCAAATCATATCATGTGCCTTTTCAATATCAAGAAACACGTACGACCTATTCTGATCAGAGAGTCCTTTTCGAAACCATTTTTGAATTCTGGATAAAATAGTCAAGAGGTTGATAACTATTCCTTCCTTAATTTTACATAAATAGGACGTAAGAGTAACTGTCTTTAGTACAGGTATGATTATGACATGTCTCCAAGACTGACCATCAATACATGTACTTATTCATCAACTCACGAATAACTTCAACAGCAGGATCAGGAATGTGCTGAAACAATTCACAGCACAAATTATCTGCCCCGGGTGAGGAGTTATGAGCTTATGAAATTGTCCCTAGAGCTCATCATTTGTAATTTATTTATCTAAATCTGAAGAAGCATCAGCCGCAGCCAGTGAAATATCAGGCATAAACTCAGCTTGGTAGATTTCCTCAGCATCTTGAAATCCTGGAAGGAAGTTTTCAGAACTGCTTGCATTCTTAAAACTGTTCAACCGACCGGTACATGTGGTGGCGCGTGGTCCTGTGCACAGAGCTCAGGTCACGAATCAGTTGAAGTTAAGCAACGTCAAGCTCGGACAGTCCTTGGATTGGTGACCGTGTTTGGCAGCTAGACTCCTGAGAGTTTCTATGACTTCAGTCCTGCCCCACAACGGAAGCACATGTTATACATGTGGTTTCACCTTATGCAAGTGAGTTTGTTCAAAATGGGTTCTGTTCACCCAGCAGATACAGTCATGTGACTATAACCTTCTAGCGCCTGACAGTCAGTTTGAGTTATCCAGGGCAATAAGAATCAGATTCTGATTAAGCGCCGCGAGCAATCACTTGGTGTGTGGAGACTGTGCTATAGAAGATGACTTGTTATAAACTATTCGTCACTGTGTTGCCAGATATGCCCATAGCAGGAATAGAGATCTCTTACTTGTACTACTCATATTTTTTTTTTATCTTGGACCAAATTAAAATTGTAATGGAGTAAACCTATTCCCTGTAAAGATGAACGACCTACTCCAGCTTGAGCGTTTAGTACTTCTAACAATGGAAATCTGAACGCTTCTTTTGAAAATCACCCAAATGGGAAACAATTGATGTATAGTATTACTTTGTAGTAAGCTTTTCTTCTTGCCCTGTTGGCCTTTCACATTCCTGATTCCATCAGGGTTTGGGCGCAAAGACTTAGCTGGCATTTTAGGCAGACATGATTCCTTCTGACACACCTCATGGTGTTTGCGTTTTTTGGATACCACTGTGATATAAATTTCGCCAAATTCTGCATCGGTAGATGTTTCCCCGAATGTGTTTCCATATCGACAACGAACGAAGTGTTCGCCAAAACACAACTAGGAAATTCCGACACTTGCCGCGTAGGGAGAGAGGATTGTGCAGCAGTACTTTACTAAACAGAAGAAGGAAAATATGAGGCAATAAGCAAGTATTCTCATCTGACCGTATTCTAAACTTACCTTGATAATTTGATAATATTATTTGTATATTTAATTCCAGAAGATAGAAATGATAGAATAGTTGAAAATAGTGGGGGAAAACAGCGCGAGCTACTGTCAACACGTCCCCGTGGAAACTGGAGTTATATATAGTCACTTATCTCCCTTGTTTCTGTAATTGTGGGCGTTTCAGTTGGACTAGCGTTATTAAGCATATATCTATCGCTCTCTCTCTCTCTCTCTCTCTCTCTCTCTCTCTCTCTCTCTCTCTCTCTCTCTCTCTCTCTCTCTCTCTCTCTCTCTCTGTCTGTCTGTCTCTCTCTCTCTCTCTCTCTCTCTCTCTCTCTCTCTCTCTCTCTCTGTCTCTCTCTCTCTCTCTCTCTCTCTCTCTCTCTCTCTCTCTGTCTCTCTGTCTGTCTGTCTCTCTCTCTCTCTCTCTCTCTCTCTCGGTCTACCTATCTATTAATGTGTATTCTCTTAATGCCCTGCTGTAATTTGAATATACACTACGTGCAATGCATCTGTTTAGATGATATGATAAAATCAAGATTAAACTGTGACAAGCAGTAGGCTAGGGTAAATAGTATCCCTCTTACTACTACCACCTCTCTCTTTCCCTCTCTCTCATCAACTCCTTCCACCGACTCGTTTACCATCACGGACACTGGACTCCGACACGGTCATCTACTCTACAACACCTCGCCGTCTACTGCATTCACGACAGCGTGTACAACACTGCTACGTCAACGACACCAGCCACAACAATACTTCTATCAACAACTATGCTATAAACTGATGAAAAATTAGTCCTAATAATTTCAAGGTGCATTAACCGCAGAGTTAATAGGTCCGCCATTACAGTTACGTGAACATAATGAGAGCAATGTTACCAGGGCGGCCGTACAATGGCGTCTGGCCGGCGCATCTTAACTAAAGGAAACTTGAATCGCTATCGGAAATGCTAAATGACTTTTACACTGCTGAGAAGATGATTCAGAGTCGGGGGATACAGTGCACTGATGCTGTTAGAATTTCCGGCAAGGTCCAGTTTAAGTAGTATTTCTCTTGTGTGTTTTTATTATCCGTGCTAACCTCTTTGTACTCATATTAAACACAATTTAAGTATTGTAAAAACCGCTAGGTCCGTGAACAGACAAGAACAGTCCAAATAGAACAAAACTTACTTCATCTGATTGGTGACGGGTTCACACGCGGAGCAGGATACGTCACCTTTTGACGAACACCTGCTATTATCATTTGTGTTTAATAATTAATCTTAAACACATGCTTATTTTAAAATTGGACTCGTATAATGGAAAGGATTTGGTATCGCTTATTTGTAAATATTTCCGAAGAGAAATAAAAATAATAAACTATAAATAAATTAAGCTGTTTTGAGACATTTGATTGCCTTTCAGGTTTTATTACACGTGATTTATGTATCTAATATTGTATATCTCTGTAATCGCTCAATGCCCTATTTAGTGGAGATTAGAATAGTGTATATCGTAGTTAGTAGGTAAATTATATAGTAAGGTTTGAAGCAGTATTTTTTTCAAACTTTAATTTGTTGGGGTTTTGTTTTGTTGTTTAACACCACACACAGCAATAAAACAGCTATATGGCGGTGCTGTGTAAATAATCGAGTCTAGTCCAGACAATCCAGTGATCAGTAGCATGAGCATCGATCTACGCAACTTGAATACGATGACATGTGTCAACCAAGCCAGCGAGAGTGATCACTCGATCCCGTTACGACAAGCAGGTGTTGGTGAAAACCATTTCTAATCCGGATCGGTAGATTGTACCCATGTGAAGAATCGAACCCAGATCTTCGGGACCAAGAGTAAATGCTTTAACCGAGGCTACCCCACTGGCTCTTAGTATGGTAGTGAGGTGATACCATATACACCAACAGCAAGGCATTCGTCACCACTCGCCCCTTTCCGTAATCGCTATTCGGCTCGTCCCGGAATAACACGGGTTAGACACGAATGAAAGCAAGGTTGCCAACAGGGAAGTTACGGGATATGAACTCGTTCAGTTGGTCCACTCAGATACGCCACTTCACATAACTGGGATATCCATGATTTGAATTTATTGCAAGTTCTACGTATGACAAATACATAATGAAAGAGTGAGTGAGTGAGTTTAGTTTTACGCCGCTTTTAGCAATATTCCAGCAATATCACGGCGGGGGACACCAGAAATGGACTTAACACATTGTGCCCATGTGGGGAATCGAACCCGGGTTTTCGGCGTGACGAGCGAACGCCTTAACCACTAGGCTACCCCACCGCCCCCATCATGAAAGAGTTCAAACCTGAAGAATATTATTTATAAGTACATTTTGTGTGAGCGTACCTCCCAAAAAAGACTGTCTGTCCATAAGAGTACAAACATGTGCGAATCTATATCGACATTTAAGCATGTACAATATGTATAATAGTGCAAATGTACCATGTTAAAAGCATTGTTTGTTTAGTTCGTATGGATTAGAAGCCTGAAGACTGAGACCACCACACCGTGGTGTTATCGGCTTGTAGTCTGATTCTGTCTTTATTGCTTATGCTTGGAAGAACATGTATAGATTTTGAGACTGAAAGATCTTCACTTGTTACCAATGTATTTCTATTTCTGGTTGTTCTCAACTCACTGTTACAGGGGTGGTGGAGTACCCTAGTGGTTAAAGCGTTCGCTCGTCAGGTGAAGCCCATTTCTGGTGTCCCCCGCGGTGATATTTCTGGAATATTGCTAAAAGCGGCGTGAAACTCAACTCACTCACTCACTCAATGTTACAATACATTTGCTCAATGCACTGCACGGCTATCAATCATGATTATATTTGTTATTTAAACATAATTACGTAGTTACATAAAACTCATGCACTAGTCGAAGAGTAGATTCCCCACGGCAACATACATGTATATGTTTTTGTTTCCTGTTTAAGCTGCACTCAGCAATGTGCCAGCTGTTGCCCCACATGGGTACAATTGGTGAAGCCCATTTCTGGTGTCCCCTGACGTGATATCCCTGGACTATTGCTAAAAGCGGCATAAAACCATACTCACTCACTCCAGCTGCTGATGTCAAGCTGTAAACGAAACCACACAGCAATGTTCTTTCGTTTACAGTATCGTTCGTGTAAGCAATGTTCATGCTTCATGTTAGTTTACCATGGGTACCCGGTGGGATAGGTCATGACTGTTAACCTTCTAGCGCCTCACAGGCAGCTTGGGTTATCCGAGGTAATAATGTCCATCATACATTCTGTATACGCTTAGATAATGCGTCTTGGATTCAGCGCTATGTAACTGACTGACTGTCAAAATATAATGGACCAGGTCTATGTACAGTGATTTATCGACCTTCTTGAAAACCGCCAAAATCAAGAATGACACCCCATGCACATGTATGGGGCTGCTGCGTAGTGCATGGGCATCCCATGTGTTGTGTTTAAAGGTGGTGATAAAAAGAAATGGCGTGTGTTCATAGGATGTTTGTCTTTGAAACGTTTGTTGACACTAACACTTCCTATACAAATTGAAAGTTCCAATTCCCCTACTTTGGTTCAAGAGTGTGATACAGTCGACGGATATAGTTCTCATTGTAAATGGTTTAAATGTTTACCGAGCATTTCCGATCAAACCAAAACGTTGCTTTATGTCACGTGTGACGATATCATTTGAATGGAGAAAGTTATTTAGTTTTTAGAGGGTGAGTGACGTTAGTTTCAAGTGGCGTTAAACCAAACTCGCCAATTCACTTTTGCAAATAAATGGGCACCATGTCATACCAGTCCAACTAATTAATAAAGACAACAACTCTTTCGGGTAAAATGTATGGAATCCTGGAAGGGACATTGTTGCATTGCCGCCCTTACCAAAAAGGGGGAAAGTGTCAAAATTTACAAAAGCGCAACAATATGCAGCAATGCAACAACGCGATAATAGAATTGCGACATTATAACATCACCGCGCTTTTTTCCTTTCTAAAATTCCAAATGTCAATCTCAAGTCAGAATGTTGTTGGATAAAATTAGTCTTCCTCAAAATGTATATAGGCGCGAACTTCACCAGCAACAGAACCATAATTTACAGTAAATTACATTAAATCAACGTATTACCCTACCGCTCCATATATCTAAAAATAGTTATGTTATCCTTATAGAAAGAGAAAACCGCTGTCTTCAGAGGTCATAATGAATCGACACCATGAGGAGATGTTAACCATGGGAACATTTCTTGGACTTTTCCGAATCTAATGAATAATTTCACACAACATTGTTTTTAAGAACCTGCGATAATATGATACTGGAAACATTTTACAGAAGGTGCGTGACGATGTATAATTAGTTGTAAAGGCTGCCATACATTTAATGATATAAAAAAACGTAGTTTGCTTCTTCACGATAATAAAGTCGAAATTACGCATCAATTTGACAAGAACGAAGTAGGGCTCGTAGAGAATTAGATGGGCGCATTAGGGTAATATTTCATATATAATTTGAAGGAGGTGGTGGCACTGTTCCTGGAGAAACGTGTTAGCAGAACTACATGGGAAGACCATTCCTGTCTGGTGTCCTCACATCACGGACCAGCAATTGACATTGGGACGCAAATATTGATCATACGCATAGCGACAGATTGAAATTATCCCTCTCATGTTCCATACTGCCCGGACTGTAAGATGCATCTTTCTGGGTCGTGCCTTCACTTGTCGCTGAAAGTGTGTGGAGTGTTCTTTTCCGTCTCCTCGAATGTTGATCCATATTATATACTGGTATTCGCTATATTTGCAGTGGATGTTTGTGGAGTATTAGTCAATATGTACGACAGATCCACATTAAAGGTACTATTTCACACCACACTTCTCTAAAAATAAATAATACATTTATTTCAATAATACTAACGATCAGCCCTCAGGGAAGCTACCATACAGTTTATTCCAAAAGAAATTATGGATTTAGATTACAAGATTAAAATAAAAAGGTCGAATGAATTAATGCAACGTTGTATTAAATCGACTCCCTCTACCGACCGAACATTATTTCAAGCGCACTCCATAGAGTTTATGTCCCTTGGAGCGCTCTTAACGAATATCATACCCGCAACTTGTCATTGGAACTTGTTCAGCAAATACCGACAATACCACGTGCGACAGTTTTGGATATACGAGGCAATTGTTTACATTCCATATAAGGCTGTTTTGAATCTGTTCGCCTCGAAGTTTCAGTTATCGATTTCAGGCAAATGGTAAGGGATAATAAGTCTTTTATTGCATCAATAGGAAGCTAACGTGAGTTCATATGCCCAAGTATATATATAATCATGCCAAAAAATGGTTGACACTCCCTTCAATTTTTTTAATTGGAGAGGGGGTGTGGGGTGGGTGTGTGAGGGGTGTGGAGGGTTGGGGTGGGGAGGGGGGTGACAACCATTATTGGCATGAGTATATAATATAGGACAAAATATCGTAGAAACTTTTTGGCATTGTGCCTTTAAGTGTTGACGGAGGTGTTAATGGGTGGCCATATCTGTCAACTCGCAATATCCAAATTCTCTGTGACACTTTTGTATAATAATAAGTTGTCAAAGAATGATCATATTGTGAATCACAGATAATTATAGTCCATATTCCGGTCCCGCGAGATCTCACGCGATTCTGACTGCTGTTAATCACGTGATACAGGATACAATATCCGTTGAAATTAATAGGAACTAGCCTGCTCACGGTATGGCTCCCATTCTGATTTCGTATATAGCTTGTAATCATGGATGTAGATTAGGTGTCACCATGACATACAGAACTGTACGTGGCATATCTGGGTCACTCGGCGATGACTGTGACTGCAGCCGTGTTGTCGTTTTATCGTGACCTTTGTCATCAGATCACTGAATACAGCGGAACATCCACTTCCATACAAGATACGTGAGTGAGTATAGTTTAACGCCGCACTCAGCAATGTTCCAGCTGTATGGCAGCGGTCTGTGAATAATCGAAACTGGACCAGGCAATCCAGGGATCAACGGCATGAGCATCGATCTACGCAGTTGACATGTGTCAACCAAGTCAGCGAGCCTGACCACCCGATCCCGTTAGTCTCCTTTTATGACAAGCACGGGTTGGTGAAGATCAATTCTAACCAACCACCATTGGTGGTACAGGAACAGTACAAATTAAATCATAACATAAATGATGAGTTGTTATGATCTTCACAGGTCTCCTTATAGCCGGAGGATTGCTGAATACGGCAAACAGATACACAAACAAAACAAGCTTTAACCTGTCGCCAAAATCATATCATGTGCCATTTCAATATCAAAGAAACACGTACGACCTATTCTGATCAGTGAGTCCTGTCGCAAAATCCTTTGCCTGCTCTGCCCCTCTACTCTGGAACTCTCTCCCTATCACCATTAAATCAGCAGTTGACTTTAATTCCTTCAAACCACTTCTCAAGACTCATCTGTTTTCACTGCATTATGACTAGCTACTAGTCCTTCATTGTATATATGTATATTATCCACCCACTTTGTTAGCGCTTTGAGCATGGGCCTTGTGCATGGAAAAGGCGCATTATAAGTTCACATTTATTATTATTATTATAAATCATATCATGTGCCTTTTTAATATCAAGAAATACGTACGACCTATTCTGATCAGTGAGTCCTTTTCGAAACCATTCTTGAATTCTGGATACAATTTTGTTTTCCGCAAGATAAATAGTCAAGAGGTTGATAACTAGACCTTCCTTAATTTCACATAAATAGGACGTAAGAGTAACTTCTTTACCTGGCATTAGTACAGGTATGATTATGACATGTCTCTAAGCCTGACCATCAATACATGTACTTATTCATCAGCTCACGAATAACTTCAACAGCAGGATCAGGCATGTGCTTAAACAGTTCACAGCACAAATTATCTGCCCCGGGTGAGGAGTTATGAGCTTATGAAATTGTCCCTAGAGCTCATCATTTGTAATTTATTTATCTAAATCTGAAGAAACATCAGCCGCAGCCAGTGAAATATCTGGCATAAACTCAGCTTGGTAGGTTTGCTCAGCATCTTGAAATCCTGGAAGGAAGTTTTCAGAACTGCTTGCATTCTTAAAACTGTTCAACCGACCGGTACATGTGGTGGCGTGTGGTTCTGTGCACAGAGCTCAGGTCACGAATCAGTTGAAGTTAAGCAACGTCGAGCTCGGACAATCCTTGGATGGGTGACCGTGTTTGACAGCTTGACTCCTTAGAGTTTCTAGGACTTCGGTGCTGCCCCACAACGAAGCACATGTGATACATGTGGTCTCACCTTATGCAAGTGAGTTGTTCAAAATTGCCTCTGTTCACCCAGCAATGACCATAACCTTCTAGCACCTAACAGGCAGCTTGGGTTATCCAGGGTAATAATCATCAGATTCTGATTAAGCGCCGCGAGCAATCACTTGGTGTTTGGAGACTGTGCTATAGAAGATGACTTGTTATAAACTATTCGTCACTGTGTTGCCAGATATGCCCATAGCAGGAATAAGAGATCTCTTACTTGTGCTCCTCATATTCTTCTTTCCACAGAGGTTACTCCTGTCATATCTCCCTACGTAACCTCTGTTCTAATACGGCCATATTTCCCGGTTCTCGTAAAATCCCCTAGCGGCAAAAGATCGCAACACGAATTATCTCCCTTCTTTCTATCCAATCAGAACACCTGTTACATCGACTTAGATTCAACTTGACTAACAGAAGCAAATGTGGGGCCACAAATATCCCCCATCTGCCTGGGACTTGTGTTGATGTTACACACAAGACGTTTAATGGCTAGCTTGTTCGTTGTCAACGAGGGCGATGGAGACGCCATTGATCCGCCATTACATGACTGAGTTCTGTCTAGAAGAAACGTTTGCGCATCGCGCTCGGGAAGAGGTTCTAGTTTTCCCGAAGCATACGGAAATTACCGAGGCCTTGCGAATGATCACTTTTGAAACAACGTCGCTGATTGCACAACTAAATCGGCTTGTCTCCAGTCACGAGCCTTGAACGCTCACACCAAGAAAGGGCCGTATTAGAACAGAGGTTACGTAGGAAGATATGACAGGGTAACCTCTGTGGGAAGAATGACTTGTGCTACTCATATTATTTTTTTTATCTTGGACCAAATTAAAATTGTAATGGAGTAAACCTATTCCCTGTAAAGATGAACGACCTACTCCAGCTTGAGCGTTTAGTACTTCTAACAATGGAAATCTGAACGCTTCTTTTGAAAATCACCCAAATGGGAAACAATTGATGTATAGTATTACTTTGTAGTAAGCTTTTCTTCTTGCCCTGTTGGACTTTCACATTCCTGATTCCATCAGGGTTTGGGCGCAAAGACTTAGCTGGCATTTTAGGGAGATATGATTCCTTCTGACACACATCATGGTGTTAGCGTTTTTTGGATACCACTGTGATATAAATTTCGCCAAATTCTGCATCGGTAGATGTTTCCCCGAATGTGTTTCCATATCGACAACGAACGAAGTGTTCGCCAAAACACAACTAGGAAATTCTGACACTTGCCGCGTAGGGCGAGAGGACTGTGCAGCAGCACTTTACTAAACGGAAGAAGGAAAATATGACGCAATAAGCCAGTATTCTCATCTGACCGTATTCTAAACTTACCTTGATAATATTAGTTGCATATTTAATTCCAGAAGATAGAAATGATAGAATAGTTTAAAATAGTGGGGGGAAACAGCGCGAGCTACTGTCAACAGGTCCCCGTGGAAACTGGAGTTACATGGTCAGTTACCTCCCTTGTTTCTGTAATTGTGGGCGTTTCAGTTGAACTAGCGTTATTAAGCAGACTCTCTCTCTCTCTCTCTCTCTCTCTCTCTCTCTCTCTCTCTCTCTCTCTCTCCTCTCTCAATTTGTGGAACAGGTCTACCTATGTATTAATGTGTATTCTCTTAATGTCCTGCTGTAATTTAAACATACACTACGTGCTTTGCATCTGTTTAAATGATATGATAGAACCAGGATTAAACTGTGACAAGCAGTAGGCTACGGCAAATAGTATCCCTCTTACTACTACCACCTTCTCTCTTTCCCTCTCTCTCATCAACTCCTCCCACCGACTCCTTTACCATCACGAACACTGGACTCCGACACGGTCATCTACTCCAGTCAACGTCTACAACACCTCGCCGTCTTCTGCATTCACGACAGCGTGTACAACACCGCTACGTCAACGACACCAGCCACAACAATACTTCTATCAACAACTATGCTATAAACTGATGAAAAATTAGTCCTAATAATTTCAAGGTGCATTAACCGCAGAATTAATAGGTCCGCCATTACAGTCACGTGAACATAATGAGGGTAACGTTACCAGGGCGGCCGTACAATGGCGTCTGGCCGGCGCATCTTAACTAGAGGAAACTTGAATCGCTATCGGAAATGCTAAATGACTTTTACACTGCTGAGAAGATGATTCAGAGTCGGGGGATACAGTGCACTGATGCTGTTAGAATTTCCGGCAAGGTCCAGTTTATGTAGTTTTTCTCTTGTGTGTTTTATTATCCGTGCTAACCTCTTTGTACTAATATTAAACACAATTTAATTATTGTAAAAACCGCTAGGTCCGTGAACACACAAGAACAGTCCAAATAGAACAAAACTTACTTCATCTGATTGGTGACGGGTTCACACGCGGAGCAGGATACGTCACCTTTTGGCGAACACCTGCTATTATCATTTGTGTTTAATAATTAATCTTAAACACATGCTTATTTTAAAATTGGACTCGTATAATGGAAAGGATTTGGTATCGCTTATTTGTAAATATTTCCGAAGAGAAATAAAAATAATAAACTATAAATAAATTAAGCTGTTTTGAGACATTTGATTGCCTTTCAGGTTTTATTACACGTGACTTTTTGATCTAATATTGTATATCTCTGTAATCGCTCAATGCCCTATTTAGTGGAGATTAGAATAGTGTATATCGTAGTTAGTAGGTAAATTATATAGTAAGGTTTGAAGCAGTATTTTTTTCAAACTTTAATTTGTTGGGGTTTTGTTTTGTTGTTGAACACCGCACACAGCAATATAACAGCTATATGGCGGCGGTGTGTAAATAATCGAGTCTAGTCCAGACAATCCAGTGATCAGTAGCATGAGCATCGATCTACGCAACTGGGATACGATGACATGTGTCAACCAAGCCAGCGAGAGTGATCACTCGATCCCGTTACGACAAGCAGGGGTTGGTGAAGACCATTTCTAATCCGGATCGTCTTCATAGATTGTTATACCCATGTGAAGAATCGAACCTAGATCTTCGGGATCAAAAGCAAATGTTTTAACCGAGGCTACTCCTCTGGCTCTTAGTATGGCAGTAAGCAAGGTGATACCACAGCAAGGCATTCGTCACCACTCGCCCCTTTCCGTAATCGCTATTCGGCTCGTCCCGGAATAACACGGGTTAGTCACGAATGAAAGCAAGTTGCCAACAGGGAAGTTACGGGATATGAACTCGTTCAGTTGGTCCACTCAGTTACGCCACCTTACATAACTGGGATATCCATAGTTTGAATGTATTGCAAGTTCTACGTATGACAAATACATAATGAAAGAGTTCAAACCTGAAGATTATTATTTATAAGTACATTTTGTGTGGGCGTACCTCCCAAAATAGACTGTCTGTCCATAAGAGTACAAACGTGTGCGAAACTATATCGACATTTAAGCATGTACAATATGTATAATAGTGCAAATGTACCATGTAAAAAAGCATTGTTGGTTTAGTTCGTATGGACTAGAAACCGGAAAACAGAGACAATCACACCGTGCTGTTATCGCGATCGGCTTGCAGTCTGATTCTGTCTCTATTGTTATGCTTGGAAGAACATGTAGAGATTTTGAGACTGAAGGATCTTCACTCGTTATTAAGGATATTCACTCCAGCTGCTAAAGTCAAGCTGTAAACGAAACCACACAGCAATGTTCTTTCGTAACTGACTGACTGAGTTTGGTTTTACGCCGCCTTTAGCAATATTCCAGCAACATCACGGCGGGGGACACCAGAAATGGGCTTCACACATTGTACCCATGTGGGGATTCGAACCCGGGTCTTCGGCGTGACGAGCGAACACTTTAACCACTAGGCTACCCCACTGCCCCCAGCGCTATGTAAGTGGCCTTAGTATTGTTATTATTTATTACTATTATACCAACCAAGGAATGTGTTGTGTGGTTTGTCGAAAACAAAACGGTTGTGTTTCTTTGAACACTATTTGTCTGGTTCATTCACAAGCTTACCAATGAAAAAAATACCCGTCACAATGTTTGCTTCTGAGTATATTTATCACTGTTTAATGTGATTAACAAATCAATTTACAAACTGGAAAAAACTTTTTTACAAAGGACTTACTAAACACATTAATAGCGTTTTTGTGTTGGGAATATTTGCTATATTAGGATTTTAGTTTCCATTAAATGCAATAATCCGTCGTTATAAAATTCATCAGTTCCTTATGAACTATTCCAAAAAGGGAAGCCAATATTTGACGAATTATGAACGAAATTACATGAACAGCGTATTCACATACAACTTAAATTTCACATGAAACATTATGGGCTAAATGTACTTAGCATTAGGTAAGGCGGACTCAGACTTTTGTTGTAACTTTGTGAGTATAATGTGCACTACTTATTTCACAAAAGCTGTTATGAAACAACAAATTATTAATCACGATGTAACTCTATCGTATATGGTCTTTGAAAAGTTGCTTTGGTAATTATAACTACTTTGTATAATAATGACTTGCAAATGAAGAGAATCCATTCTTTTCATTTAAAAGATATCAACATCTGGTACTAAATACAGAAAAGTGCTTCCATTCTTTTCGAGAACAAAAAATCTAACAAAATTCTACTCTTGATATAGAAATTAACAGTTCACGTAATGGAAATATCTAAGAACGTATTTTCAATCTAAAGTATTTTTTAAATTAGGCGCTCTGATGTGTGAAGGCCATTTGACTTGTATTTACAAAATATTGAGTGCGGGGCATTGAGATGTTGTGATTTTATGTGCGCATTAGAGGTGACAGGAGATAATTTTCCATGAACGAATGAACATGGGCCGAATGCTGTTTCGGTCCAGAAAAGTTGACTCCGTATTGATGAAAGTACTGAACAACAAACAACATAGAAACAGCTGGTTTTAATGTAGTGGATGTTTATTTGATAACGACATTCACACAATACAGTTTCTACAACCCACTGTGCTAGTCTAGACACGAGGCTCTGGGTACATGCAACAGTGGGATTAACCGAGACGACCACCGACACTACGCAGTGGAGATACGACGCCACACGTCTACCAAATAGCGCAGCGAAATAGATGATAATATGCAGGTCCTTATTTCTCTGTCGCAGATACGGGTTAACGCATGATTTTTCTCCACAAACAGTTGAACTACTGCATTTTTGTGAATGGTAATCTGTTCTTCAGTCGGGAAAAATGTTGATTCATGAAATGTAGGAAAGGAATACATGCAATACCGTTGATTCTGTGACCCTGATCTCTGGTCACAGCGGGGCGGTGGGGTAGCCTAGTGGTTAAACCGTACGCTCGTCACGCCGAAGACCCGGGTTCGAGTCCCCACATGGGTACAATGTGTGAAGCTCATTTCTGGTGTCCCCCGCCGTGATATTGCTGGAATATTGCTAAAAATGGCGTAAAACCAAACTGACTCTCTCTGATCACAGGAAATTGAAATCCGTTGCATGAAAGCAATTTTAGATGCCAAGATTATGTATGTGGACGTGTATTAGGTATATAATAAAGAAAAAGAAGAAAGGGAGAGGGGCAGGGGGCGTTGTGTGGGAAACTTTCGACCTTTTCAATTGCAGTATTTCATCAACGTTTCCTTAAATATATTCCAAATACGTTTTCGAACTCATACACGGACAGGTAATCATTCTTAATGTTCTCGAAACGCGGCTGTACACTGTATGCTTTGTAGGTATCATTATATAGATTATGTATCACTGTTCAGTGTGGTGTGTTCAGATTAGCAAACTACATCAGACAGAATGTGGTTTCATTTGGATACAAATTATTACTTATTTTCTGGGTCGTAGAACAGTGGAGACGTTGTTCATTTTGCGTGGAAGACGTTGTTCATGTTGTGTGGGTTAGGTTGTTAATGTTGTTTGTTGTTTGAGGCGTTGTTAACGTTGTTTGATGTGTTGCTAACGTTTTGCAAGAGACGTTGTTCATGTTGTGTAGGAGACGTTGTTCACGTTGCGTAGGAGACATTCCTCGCTTGTTTGTCGGAAACTTTCTTCACGTTATGTGCCAGAAGTTGTTCACGTTGTGTAGGAGACGTTGTGCACCTTGTGTAGGAGACGTTGTTCACGCTGTGTAGGAGACGCTGTTCACGTTGTGTGAGAGACGTTGATCACGGTTTGTAGGAGACGTTGTTCACGCTGTGTAGGAGACGCTGTTCACGTTGTGTGAGAGACGTTGATCACGGTTTGTAGGAAACGTTGTTCACGTTGTGTAGGAGGGTTCACGTTGTGTAGGAGACGTTGTTCACGGTTTGTAGGAGACGTTGTTCACGTTGTGTAGGAGACGTTGTTCAGTCTCATAATCTTATCTAAGCTTGAAGGCAAAAGACATTACACTGCGATGTTTAATGGTGGCTGGTCTGTGGTAAGACGTGACAGGAAATTAGGTATTTTACGTCCGTTTCAGATGATAACGCCATCACGAACTGACGAGGTTGCCCCTCTTGGAGTGCAGTTCATGTCAAACGGAATGTTAGCAGTAAACTGATGATTCGTTGTGTGATCAGTGGATTGCTGATGTTGATCATTGGACAGTAGTGGGAATCTGTGGACAGGTAATGTGTATCATCACCTGCATATTTATGTTCATGATCATCACTTACATCACTATAACATCATCAGTTGCACATTTATAATCGTTACCATTCCTTGCCATCTCTTACATCACCATAACACCAACACCTGCATATTTATAATCATTATCATTCACTGCCATCACTTACATCACCATAACACCAACACCTGCATATTTATAATCATTATCATTCATTGCCATCACTTACATCACCATAACACCAACACCTGCATATTTATAATCATTATCATTCATTACCATCACTTACATCACCATAACACCAACACCTGCATATTTATAATCATTTTCATTCATTGTCATCACTTACATCACCATAACACCAACACCTGCATATTTATAATCATTATCATTCATTGCCATCACTTACATCACACAACACCATCACCTGCATATTTATAATCATTATCATTCACTGCCATCACTTACATCACCATAACACCAACACCTGCATATTTATAATCATTATCATTCATTGCCATCACTTACATCACCATAACACCAACACCTGCATATTTATAATCATTATCATTCACTGCCATCTCTTACATCACCATAACACCAACACCTGCATATTTATAATCATTATCATTCACTGCCATCACTTACATCACCATAACACCAACACCTGCATATTTATAATCATAATCATTCACTGCCATCACTTACATCACCATAACACCAACACCTGCATATTTATAATCATTATCATTCACTGCCATCACTTACATCACCATAACACCAACACGTACATATTTCTAATCATTACCATTCACTGCCATCACTTACATCACCATAACACCAACACCTGCATATATATAATCATTATCATTCATTGCCATCACTTACATCACCATAACACCAACACCTGCATATTTATAATCATTATCATTCATTGCCATCTCTCACATCACCATAACACCAACACCTGCATATTTATAATCATTAGGGGCGGTGGGGTAGCCACGTGGTTAAAGCGTTGGCTCGTCACGCCGAAGACCCGGGTTCGAATCCCCACATGGGCACAATGTGTGAAGCCCATTTCTGGTGTTGCTGGAATATTGCGAAAAGCGGTATAATACGCTACTCAGTCACTCACTCATGTTCTGCGACCCATTTGCAATCATTAGTAGTATTGAGACATCATCGACCTACATGATTAAGCTGTTTACAGTTGACCGATTGTATAGAAACCTAATCCCTCTAGTCGGCGAACACAATGGCGTTAATACAGGCGGCATACAAGGACACCTACTTTCCCAGCACATTACCCCTACTTATCGATGTCTGTCCCATTAGAATTAAACCAGAGTCGGAGTAAACACATGACACACGCGACGTCCTGTTCTACACAAACACCACACACAGCCACACAAACACAACCACAGGAGCCCTAATAGTTATTGCACGAACGTGTAAATTTATCTTCTGTTAATGACGCATTCTTATTTGCGACTTTTATACATCAAACAAAGATCGCGTTCACATTCCCTCGGGTGAATCTGATGACATTACGTGAGTATCCTCCATTCAGGATGCCTGTATTGCCGAATAGGATTCGTCCATATTTAATAGGTACGCCTGTACGTACCAGCGGTAACTGGAATACTAGACGCAGTTGCTAGGCAACAACGAGTTCCTATATTTTGTTTGAGGCTTATGTTTAATAATAAAAGAACCTTTTGTGCTAATCACATGTCCTATTACAATGTATGACGCCCTGAACCTGGGTAGAGATGCTGGTTCGGGACCTGCATTGTCCTGTAAGTCGTGGCCCTGTCTACCAGTAGCTTGCTGTTTTCTATGAAGCAGAGTTCGAGATGGCAGATGAAAGCATAACAAAATCCATGGCGAGGTAAGCGCGTAGAAGTAACCACCATAACATATGTTATCTGTCAACCTTATTCTGTTTTGTTTTATGATAGGGTTTTCTTTGCATGAATGAAGATAGAATTCACGCTGGGTAGTATCAATGAGGATAGCATTGACATTAAAAGTATCAATGAGGATATCATTGAGGTTTGGTAGTATCAATGAGGATAGCATTGAGGTTTGGTAGTATCAATGAGGATAGCATTGAGGTTTGGTAGTATCAATGAGGATAGCATTGAGGTTTGGTAGTATCAATGAGGATAGCATTGAGTGAAGGATAGCATTGAGGTTTGGTAGTATCAATGAGGATAGCATTGAGGTTTGGTAGTATCAATGAGGATAGCATTGAGGTTTGGTAGTATCAATGAGGATAGCATTGTGGTTTGGTAGTATCAATGAGGATAGCATTGAGGTTTGGTAGTATCAATGAGGATAGCATTGACGTTTGGTAGTATCAATGAGGGTAGCATTGTGGTTTGGTAGTATCAATGAGGGTAGCATTGTGGTTTGGTAGTATCAATGAGGATAGCATTGACGTTTTGTGAGGGAGTGAGTTTACTTTTACGCCGCACACAGCAATATCATTGACGTTTAAAGATAATAATGAAGAAATGATAAACTGTTGATGGTTTTGATAAAGTTAGTATTCATATTTATGGTATCACTGATGACAGGATTTACGTTTGGAAGGATTAATGAAGAACATTAACCTTGGGTGGTATTAACGTCAAAACCAATCAACTGTTTCGTGTATTAAAGAAGAAAACATTGACTTGGTTTTTTACGCTTCTCCTGTGACATAAGACTTAATTCGATACATATCACGGACCTAAGCATCAGGAACTTTTGGTTCTTTGTGAACATAATTTATAACTTGTTTCATGTTTGTGGCTTCGAAATTACATGTGCGTGATTTCTTCTATCTGCAGCAACACCGAAACAACTGAATCAGGTATGTAAATAATCTTACACTATACATTCAACTATTTCTGCGTATTCTATCCCTACACAGTCGACATTCAACTATTTCTGCGTATTCTATCCCTACACAGTCGACATTCAACTATTTCTTAGAGTACATGGTCTATATAAACTATTTCAGCGTATTCTATCACTACATGTACATGGTCGACATTAAACTATTTCAGCGTATTCCATCACTACATGAACATGGTCGACATTAAACTATTTCAGCGTATTCTATCACTACATGTATATGGTCGACATTAAACTATTTCAGCGCATTCTATCACTACATGTTCACGGTCGATATTAAACTATTTCAGCGTATTCTATCACTACATGAACATGGTCGACATTAAACTATTTCAGCGTGTTCTATCATTACATGTACATGGTCGACATTAAACTATTTCAGCGTATTCCATCACTACATGAACATGGTCGACATGAAACTATTTCAGCGTATTCTATCATTACATGTACAAGGTCGTCATTAAACCATTTCAGCGTATTCTATCACTACATGTACATGGACGACATTAAACTATTTCAGCGTATTCTATTTCAGCGTATTCTATCATTACATGTACAAGGTCGTCATTAAACTATTTCAGCGTATTCTATCATTACATGTCCATGGTCGACATTAAACCATTTCAGCGTATTCTATCACTACATGTATATGGTCGACATTAAACTATTTCAACGTATTCTATCACTACATGAACATGGTCGACATTAAACTATTTCAGCGTATTCTATCATTACATGTACAAGGTCGTCATTAAACTATTTCAGCGTATTCTATCATTACATGTACATGGTCGACATTAAACTATTTCAGCGTATTCTATCACTACATGTACATGGTCGACATTAAACTATTTCAGCGTATTCTATCACTACATGTACATGGACGACATTAACTATTTCTATTCTCACTACATGTATTCTATCATTACATGTACAAGGTCGTCATTAAACTATTTCAGCGTATTCTATCATTACATGTACATGGTCGACATTAAACCATTTCAGCGTATTCTATCACTACATGTACATGGTCGACATTAAACTATTTCAGCGTATTCTATCACTACATGTACATGGTCGACATTAAACTATTTCAGCGTATTCTATCACTACATGTACATGGACGACATTAAACTATTTCTGTGTATTCTATCACTGTTGACGGGTTCGACTTCCGTCTCGCCACGCTTGTGTTTCCGTGCTAGTGTGTTTTAGTTCAGGGGTAACCATCTGAGACCAGCATTATTTTGGGCTTTCCTCCCATGTTTCTGAGTCAGTATAACGCTGCTTTAAAGAACTGTTCAAGTTGTATCGACGCGTATCAGCTTGATGTGGACGCTACAGTTTATGTGATGCAGTGAGCAAGTTTGGGCAGTTATCAAGACGTTTCCTGTTTGACAATTATAATGAAGACATGCGTTTGGTAGAGTGAGTGAGTGAGTTTAGTTTTACGCCGCATTCAGCAATAGTCCAGGTACATGGCGGCGGTCTGTAAATAATTGAGTCTGGACCAGATAATCCAGTGATCAACAGTATGAGCATCGATCTACGCAATTGGGATACGATGACATGTGTCAACCAAGTCAGCGAGCCTGACCACCCGATCCCTTTAGTCGCCTCTTACGACAAGCATGGATTACTGAAGATCCATTCTAACCCGGATCTTCACGTTCCTTGGCAAAAGCCCGAACGTGACTGATTAATTCCTCAGTTCCTGGAGCGGGTTTGGGATAAGGGTGTACGGTTAGAAGGATTTGGACTGTCCTGCCTTGATCAACCAAAAAGTTGTAACACTATGTTTTCATTGTTCCAAAGGCGAGCAGGATAACAAAGGCTATGAGGGAACTGACGATGAGAAGATAGAAATCAATGGTCAAACGGACGCCAGTGACATCTGCATTGACCTTTCTCCCGAGGAAGAGGAACGGATTCTGGATAAGGTAAGTTGTTAGCAACTTCATTATTTTCAAGATATTAGTTTGCACAATTGCTTTGATAATTATTGGTTTGCAAATATTCCAATATGGAGCTAACAATCAAAAGATTATTTGGTTTCCGCCGTTTGTTATCTTAAAGCTGGAAAAGCTTTCTGTGGCCGATCGCCGACGTTCCGAGAGACCTGTATGGCAATGGTTCGAAACCTTCGTCAGTTCATACCATGAGCGTTGTTTTGGTTTTTTTGTTTGGTTGTTGCTTAACGCTGCACTCTGCAATATTCCAGCTAGGCCATATAGGCAGCGGTCTTTAAATAGTTGAATCAGGACCACACAATCAAGTGATCATCAGTATGACCATCGATCTACGAAATTGGGATACGATGACATGATAGTGGCAACCAAGTCAGAACCTGACCACCCCATCCAATCGCCAATTCTAATCCGGATGTTACCATGGGACTTTATCAGATCGTGTTTGATGTTATCCTAATCGGTGCTTGGAATTAGGGGATGTAGTCAATAAAAGCTGTCAGCGAGGAGCCTATATACATTGAGGCATGGTATCTCAGTGGGCTGGCACTGTAAAACCACCATACGTCTGTATTAGTACCAGCAGCAACGCACACGTCGTCCACGTCGCTTTCTAAGTACAATAACCTTGAACGCGATGATGAGGTGAAGTCCAAACTGGCAGAGACGTTTGATGCTCGTATTGTAACCAACGACCAAAATACTAGGTGCAGGCAAACCATAGAATTTGGTCGTGTCCACAATGAGACCTAGCGAAAAACCCACTTGGCCAGAAAGGACGCCGAGATACTGTTGAAGGCCCTTAGATTGAAATATCATGAGTTAAATTTGTAACGGTGTTCCGGTTTTCTTTAGGCCTCTCTTTTCATAGGGTAAGGCTGCGGATGGCTCCTCAACATGTTTACAATTAAGGAAGCCTACTTTCTGGTATCCCCCGCCGACTCACTCACTCACTCATAGGGTAAACTACCGAGCAAAAGAAAGCACACACCTATGTTTAATTGTCTCTAAAATGAATCCAAAAAGACATGTTGGGTTTTGGGAAGGGGGTGGGGTGATGCTTGGTGTTAAACGCCGCATTCAACAATGCTCTCTGCGAGCCTGACCACCCGATCCCGTTAGTGATCCCGACAATCCAGTGATCAACAGTATGAGCATCGATCTACGCAATCGGGAACCGATGACGTAGTAATCAACCAAGTCAGCGAGCCTGACCACCCGATTCGTCAGTCGTCTCTTACGACAAGCAGGGTTTCTGAAGGCCAATTCTAACCCGGATATTCACAGGTTCAAAAACAAAAGCCATGGTTATTCGATGGTGAAATATATTTGTAGCGTTTCGGACTTTACGTTTTCAAGCCAAAAACGTTTTGATAAGGTTTCTTCTTTTTTAATGAATCTAATATTGAAGTGTATAGTTTACTTTCCCAGGCATTTTAGTTACTCAGTGTTGAGAAATGAGGTGGTGTTGGCTTGTGCTCCTAAACGTACATATAGATCAGCTCAGGGGGTCGTTTGAATGAACGCCTCGTGACTCACGTTGCCCTTTAGGCAATGCATAGCGGTAATCTCGGGTTACGCCACATTTCGTTGTTCTTTGGGACAATTGTCCCCGTTATGGTTTTGGCATCTTTTCAGAAAGGTAGACATGCCTGACCTGCGATCCTCCTTGTGATCCGTTTTAAAAAGCGATCTCAGCGTTGAGACGATCGCAATTCATGTTCTTGAACAATTACTTTAAGTAAAGCTTTCAAGAAGTTAATGGTAGACATGTGGAGGACATTTCAAAATTTGATGCATCAGTGACAAAAATGATGTCCGATCCAATTCCCTATTTTGACCTATACCATACGTTCACAAATTATTTCCGGTGAACAAATGACTAGACTTAGCATATGTGTATGACGGGTGCCACCTGTGGAACACGATACGCTCACCTTTTCGCGGACACCTAGGATATATAATAAGTATCATCACTATTTCGTAGTGATCACTGTTTGTATTTTTACTGTTTTCTTAATCAGTTCCTTAATGATTAATATTTCCTGTTGTATTTGATCCAGTTGCGAGAGGTAGTGAGAAAGTGCACCCATGTTGACCCCAGCAAGAGACCAACGGCGGCAGAGGTACAGAAGCTACTGGAAATGCCGGACGTGAAGAAACTGTGAAGGATTGAACACCTTCACGTCCACAGCTGACCTTCTGACATTTACACGACCTTCCTGACCAGTGCAGCCATTGGCCAATCATTGGATTGGGTCAAGGTCAGCGTAGATGACGGAGGACAATGTGTCTGCCGACCATATGTCAGTGTCTATTTGTATGTGTGTCCGTCTGTCTGTGTCTCGAAGTGTGTGGCCGTGGATTGTAGGGAACTGACTGTTTTTAGTTGACAGGTGTCCGTACTCCGGTCTCGAAGCCAGACGTTCATCGACACACTTCAGTCAACAAGGCCGTAGCTACCATCTTAAAACATGATTTTGAAAATGAAAGTTGGGCAAGCCTTCAATACAATCTAAATATACAGCTTTGCAACCTATCGGGCTTGCACAAAAAAAACTTGCTTGCTACGCGCCTGGTCAAGAACTATCTGGCCTTGGAGAAAACACCACTGGTACCCTGCCAAACAGGAAACCCCGCTTTCCGGACTAATATATTTACACATCCCCATGAGTACCAAAGAACCGGTTTAGGTCTTCAGAAACCTTTACTTGTTATCTCCCCTAGACCTTTGGCTACAGCCCCGATGTTTGTTAATCCCATAACAGATGAACTTTACTGACCGGATTAAGGGAGTAAAATTGGCATCAACAACAGTTAGTTAATTTCAATGTATTCACAGATTCCTGTTATGTTGTATAAATCACACTGAATTGGCTATTGGTGTTTTTATTGTTGATTAAATAGTGTGTTAGTTGTTTTCCTCCGTACTCTAATACTCTGTCATGAAGAGGCTACCCGTGAAGATCCGGATCAGATTTGGTCTTCAGCAACCCATGCTTATCGTTGGAGGCGACTAACGGGATCGGGTGGTCAGGCTCGCTGACCTGGTTGACACATGTCATCGGTTCCCAATTACGTAGATCGATGCTCATGCTGTTGATCACTGGATTGTCTGGTCCAGATTCGATTATTTACAGACAACTGGAATATTGTTGAGTCAGGCATTAAACAACAAACAAACAACAACAAAAAACAACCCTCCGAGGCTGTCATCTCTGACAATCAAACCTTGTTAAAGCGGAATCTCTTTTACTGACAGGAACTAGACGGTCGTCCTCCGGCTGTTCCACCAATACATTCAGTGCCTGCGTCACAGAACGCAGGGTTCTAAACACAGTAAACAGCGGGCACTGCGCCGAGCTGTCGTATACAGAGGAATAGTATATATATTCTATGCCTACGCAGCAGTGAATGGGTACCCGGTAGGTTGAGATGGTAATAGAACTGTTAGTTTTCTAGCGCCTCAGGGTAAGCTTGGGTTGTATACTCCCCAGTACAGTTGAGAATGAAAATTTATTGTGTACTGACCTGTTGGCCTGTGTAATGTATCGCCCTGAGCTTAAGGGCACTACTACTTCTACTATACTACTACTACTGATACTACTACTCTACTACTACTACTACTACTACTACTCTACTACTACTACTACTGATACTACTACTACTACTACTACTACTACTGATACTACTAATACTCTACTACTACTACTACTACTACTACTACTGATACTACTAATACTACTACTACTCTACTACTGATACTACTACTCTACTACTGCTACTACTACTACTGATACTACTAATACTGCTACTACTACTACTACTGATACTACTAATACTACTACTACTGCTACTACTACTACTGCTGATACCACTACTGCTACTACTACTACTACTACTACTACTACTGATACTACTGATACTACTACTGCTGCTACTACTAATGATACTACTACTACTACTGCTACTACTACTACTACTACCACTACTATACTACTACTGCTACTACTACTACTACCACTACTACTACTGCTATACTACTACTACTACTGATACTACTACTACTCTACTACTACTACTACTACTATACCACTACTACTACCACTACTGCTACTACTACTACTACTACTACTACTACTACTACTAATACTACTACTACTACTACTCAATACTACTACTACTACTGACTGATACTACTACTACTACTGATACTACTACTGCTGCTGCTACTGCTACTACTACTACTGCCACTGATACTACTACTACTACTAATGATACTACTACTACTACTACTACTACTGCTACTACTACTACTACTACTGATACTACTACTTACTACTGATCGCTGCTACTACTACTGATACTACTACTGCTGCTCACTACTACTACTACTCATACTAATACTACTGATACTAATACTGCCCGTACGGTGGACCCATGTGAATGAACGCATGTTTACTTTTGTTGTAGTAGTAGTAGTAGTAGTAGTAGTAGTAGTAGTAGTAGTAGTAGTAGTAGTAGTGGCAGTAGTAGTAGTAGTAGTGGCGGTGGTGTGGTGGTGGTGGTGGTGGTGGTGGTGGTTTTGGTGGTGGTGGTGGTGGTAGTAGTAGTAGTGTCAATTGATTACTTATGTTCAATGAATTCCCGTTAATATATTATAATCCAGTCCAGTTTCAATTGGCAAGAGCCTATTGCTAGTCATACAGATAGTAGCTCTTTGTCTCGCTGACGTACAGGCTATTAAATATTGTTCCTGCCAAAAGCAATAAGTACATTTTAATGATTCGATACGGACAAGCATCGTCTCTGTTTTCTACTTTCGCGGACTTCTGCAATAACTATACATTTAGATCAATCAGTGCTGATATACTTCCGCTGGGTAATAATTCAAAGTATATTGGTAGGTCCATTTAGGGCTTATGCTAATACAGTGGCTGTTTAGTCACAACAAACTGAATCAGCAATGTGAGAACTGAGTTCTCGTCATATCAATATTTAATGAGCTAATACGATCACAATGAAACCATGAGTATTAGCTTCAACAAATAGTTACTAGTATTTGATTAATATTGGACAAATAGGTCTTCAGGTTACCGTGGCGTGTCGGTTTATTGAGTATACTTTTACGCCGTTTTAAGCAATATTTTAGCAATACTAAGGGGAGGCCAGATTTGGGCTTCACACATTGTACCATGGAGGGAATTGAACCCTGGTCTTCGGCGTGATGAGGAGTGTGTGAGTATGCTTTTACGCCGCTTTTAGAAATATTCCAGCAATATCACGGCCTGGGACACCAGAAATGGGCTTCACGTATAATACCATGACGGGAATTGAACCCGGGTCTCCGGCGTGATGAGGAGTGTGTGAGTATGCTTTTACGCCGCTTTTAGAAATATTCCAGCAATATCACGGCATGGGACACCAGAAATGGGCTTCACGTATAATACCATGACGGGAATTGAACCCGGGTCTCCGGCGTGATGAGGAGTGTGTGAGTATGCTTTTACGCCGCTTTTAGAAATATTCCAGCAATATCACGGGGTGGGAGACCAGAAATGGGCTTCACGTATAATACCATGATATATTCCAGCAATATCACGGCGGGGGACACCAGAAATGGGCTTCACGTATAATACTATGACGGGAATTGAACCCGGGTCTCCGGCGTGATGAGGAATCGTCTTAACCACGGAGATCACTCGCCGTCCTGTTTAATGTGCCAACAATCCCAAATGTGACATAAGTTGTAAAAATGCGCACGTGAGGTGGTGACACACTTGGACTCACGAGTGTGTGACCTACGACGGGTAGCGCGGCTAAGGGACGCAACTCTTTTGGCTACTCTGTTGTGTGCATCTCATTTGCGTATCCTAATGTTCCAAATAAATTGTACCCACCTCACTCAAACGCAATTGGGTATTTTGCCATATTCCATTAATTGTAAAAATATATTAAAGTTTAAATGTTGGTTTGCGTGTTTGTTATTTATATTTGATCTGTTATATGAGAAAGGATAAGAAAGACTGCAAGTTGCCAAGTTCAGGTGCTGAAATAGAAACTCTCAATATACCACATATATTTTATCTATTTTGGTTTGTACACATGTAATATCAAATCTACTGTGTATTTACAAAAATGAAGCGTACTTGTACGCAATAGACTTAATAGGAATTGAGTTTTCACATAACTATTTGCGTAATTTACGCAGATACGCAGCTTATCTCTACCTCTGACTAGGCTATCACTTGTTGTAAGTGGCGACTCAGGTGATTGGTTGGTCACGGTCGCTAACTTATAATTAGTTGTCAGATGTCATCCCAAATGAGAATACCGACTCTCATTATGTCAGTCACAGGATTGTCTGGTCTCATATATTTATAGACCGCCATCATATAGTGATTTTTGTACGGAATTTTTAGCAAATTCCAGCAATATCACAGCGGGGGGACACCAGAAAGGGGCTTCACGTATTGTGTCCATGTGGGGAATCGAACCCGGATATTCAGCGAGACGAGCGAACACTTTAGAATTGATCTTCACCTATTTATAGCTCTACAATCAAATATACACGACTATGTATAACATTATATATCTGGGTATAACATAACCAAACATGATGACATGCTCAGCGATTTCTGACCCGTGAAGATCCGGGTTAGAATTGATCTTCAGTAACCCATACTTGTTGTCAGAGGCGACTAACGAGATCGCGTGGTCAGGCTCGCCGGCTCGGTTGACACGTGTCATCGTATCCCAATTGCGTAGATCGATGCTCATGATATTGATCACTGGATTGTCTGGTCCAGACCCGATTTTTACAGACCGCAGTCATATAGCTGGAATATTGCTGAAGACGGCGTTAAACAACAACCAATCAAATCCAATCCTATTGCTGGAATATCCAGTAAAGAACAAACAACATAGAAAGAGATAGTTTTAATGTAGTGGATGTTTATTTGATAACGACATTCATTGATAACACACGATACAGTTTCTACAACCGACTGCTCTAGTCTAGACATGAGGCACTGGGTACATGCAACAACAGGATTAACAGAGACGGTCATAACAAACACATGTCACTAAAACGAAATAAATACACATGAAAAATGCATAAATACAGTTTGAATAAAACATATACTGAAACAACATCGGTATTTTCATGTCCATATATTTCATATGCACTGGAAACACAACAACTTCATGTTCATAAACTGTATGATGAAAGGGTGACGAATTCACCAAAATTCATCATACATTCACCGCTTCACCAGGATTCAATAAATATTCAGCTGGAGAATTAAAGGACCTTTACTTTCCTGATTGGCCCACAGTCCCTTATGGTTATACAACAGGTGTAAGTGAAGCAATTAATTATACATTTCCCCAGGTGCAGGATCGAAATCCCCATCCCGCCTGGCGCCTTTAAAATTTAACCGCATTTGTGGCTTTACGTCTGTGAACCTATTTTCACTTTCAAACACTAAGCGTGAGACTTCTAGCAGACATGGGACGTTTATAGTGAGTGAGTCTAGTTTTACGCCGCTTTTAGCAATATTCCAGCAATATCACGACAGGGGACACCAGAAATGGGCTCCACACATTGTACCCATATGGGAAATCGAACCCGGGTCTTTGGCGTGACGAGCGAACGCTTTAACCACTTATAGAACGTTACTTCTGGAACGTTTATAGAAAACACCTTCGTTTTAGTTTATGGCGACAGTTTAGGGATACATTCCCCCATTATCAGAATCAATAAATAAGTTATCATCCGGAAAACATATCTTCCAACGTTTAAGAGACTTCCTCAAACTATAAACGTCGTTTTAGTTTCCACAAAGAAGGGATCAGCGTTCAACAGTGATGCTGATGGTAAACATTTACGAGCGCTTCAGATGATGCCGCTTTCGTTCTCTTCATATTCCCGAACTGATGCCATATTAAAGGGGACGCCTAGGCTGACTGAGTTTGGTTTTACGCCGCTTTTAGCAATATTCCAGCAACATCACGGCGGGGGACACAAGAAATGGGCTTCACACATTGTACCCATGTGGGAAATCGGGGACGCCAAGGGAATACATCGCACACCTTGACCGTTTCCAGTGATATACACACATATGTTATATTCATATTGATAAACAATGTAATACAAAACAAGTGCTGCCATCTGTCTCCTTGTTGAGGAAAAGGAATAACCAATAAAATCCATTCATTCACTCACTCTTACATTCACTCACTCTATCATCCTTCATTCAATCGCTCTGACACATCATTGCATTGTAAGGATCCCTTGTGGGCACTTCCGGCTAACTACACGCATGAAGTATGTACAATGTCACGTGACACGCTGTAGGTGATGAAGTGGTGCAGTAACCATGGCAACGTGTTGAAACATGCATTGGAATAAATGTAACGTACATAAAGAATGCAATCATATGTCCTACTTCAAACAAATACTGATATGATGAAGAAAATATTACACGGTTAAGAGACACGAAAATGCCTCTTTAACACGAAAACCTTTGTAATTGATATTCAATTTTCATTTTTCATAAAATACACTCCATCATCCATTCAGTCCGGTTTTAGCTACTAGTAGATCGTTTCTGAATAGATTATTAAAGAATGATATTTTGATTTGACATGAATGGAAGGGGCACCCTAGTCACACGATGCTTCATTCTCGATGCATTTTCTGTGAAGTCACACTGATGCATGCACCTGTAACAGTAGCTATTCTTCCATAAAAAATGAAAAATACTATAATATAATTCTCATTCAAATGGCATTTCGGTTTGAACCACTTGATCCAATTTCCCTATCTTTCAAGAAATAGACATTCAAAAAACTTGCACATATTACACGTCAAATAGCTTAGGCGAAATGTTCCTTTTTTAGGCATAAACCATTGACAGAAATGTTCGTGTTCAAATGGCATCTTAATTGAAAAATAACTTGAAACAGCAGTATTTCATCAGCAGCCACACTGTAAGACTTGTGTGAACGGCAGCTCTCCATAATAAACTCGCTGGGAATCGTCAAAATAAAGACCCATCACGGGACGGGACTCAGTAGGCCGACAGCGTGACGATACAATCTGTGAATAGAAATAAACACTTGCTAAAACAGAAATCAATTTTACATTGTGCATTAAAATTCATTTCCGCACATAAATACTTGCTAAAACAGAAATTAATTTTGTACGTTGTACATTGAAATACATTTCCGCACATTTAAGTGTGAAGTCATGGCTCAGGATTCTTCACGTCATTCGACATTTGTGGTTTTCTATGGTCATGGTTAGTGCATGTTGATAAAAGGGACGTCAAAGGATTTTAGAAGATAAATGGGAAATAAACAAATTATTTCACGTCATGTTAGAAAAATGTATGGTGTCGTTTTCGCTGGGGGAAATACAAGAATCTGATTCTGGTTTCGTAAAATCATTATGACTCTCATGCTGGTGAACTAATCGAGTCGCCGAATTCACTGACTGACTGACTGACTGAGTTTGGTTTTACGCCGCTTTTAGCAATATTCCAGCAACATCACGGCGGGGGACACCAAAAATGGGCCTCACACATTGTACCCATGTGGGGATTCGAACCCAGGTCTTCGGCGTGACGAGCCAACGCTTTAACCACTAGGCTACCCCACCGCCCCCGTCGAATTCACATATGTGAACTATTCAAGACTATTCTGATTATCAATCTGTGCCAATTCTGTTCTGTTAGTTAGCAGCTATTCATTTGTATGACAGCGGCCTGTAAATAATCGAATCAGGGTCAGACAGTCTAGTGATTTTATTGACCCGCGGGCCTCTGCTTCGGGGTACCAACACAGCATCAACCATTTCACATATAGTCTGACCTCCTCAAATCGCTTCCAACGATCAGGGTTAAAGGGGACCAAAATAATAGGAATCTTACTGTATTCATTCATGAGGAATAAAGCCTGTGGTGAAATGGGTCAAAGACAACTACTTTGGTGAAGGAGACAAATGCAAACTCTGCATATTGCATATCCTGGCTCAGGGAAGGGACGCAACTTAAACACCTACCTGCAGCATGCCGTTGAACGTCGTCACGCAGGTGCCGCCACACATAAGCGTCGTGTATGATGATGGTGCTATTACATAGGGGCCTGAAATGTACAAGACACTCGTCGAATGATATTCGAACAAATAGCGAGTGAGTGAGTGAGTGGGTGAACACATGCCGAATACCTTTTCTGGTCAAGAGTGGGTGAGTGAGTGTAGTTTTACGTCGCTATTAGCAATATTCCAGCAATATCACGGCGGGGGACACCGGAAAAGGGCTTCACACATGTTCACTTGCGACAAGATGCTGGTAACCTACGGTTAACTTTATAATAGTGGATGGTTTATGTATAAGGCACTTAATATTTCTCCCGTTAAAATATATTATTTCTTCCAATAATTTCTTCCATTAATATATATAGAGAGAGAGAAAAGGATCATATAAGTGCTATTGGGAAATGCACAGTATGCTATTATTAGACTAACAAAAGAAAACCTTCGGAAATGAGGATTTAGTTTCATAATGGTATTCTTACATTGGCGGATCCAGAGGGGGGGTTCTTGGGGTTCGACCCCCCTTTGAAAATGACTTAAGACCACATTGAAGATTTTTTTTGCGTTAGCGGAGGCAATGGGATGTTCAGGGGGTTTGAACCCCCTGAACCCCCCCTTTTCAAAATTCCTGGATCCGCCCATGCTTATATATTTAAACTCACTTGACTCCCACGTGGCTATCCTCACTTCCGTGCCTTGACACATCCCGACCGATCTCACGCTGTTTTTTGGTGCCGCAGTTGTGACCGGTGACGACGTAGCTCCGACGTCACGTCTCGCACGGAGTCGACCAAATGGAGGACGAAATCGGCTTTGAGTAGTGATGATTTCTAAGTAAGGATAGTTGGATTCAATGTTCTCCTGAATCCAGCGGAATCGGTTGAAAGCTACTGGTTCCTCCCGGCATCCAGTCTCTGAAATGAGTAAGTGAATGGGTGAGTAGGAGAGAGGGTGGTTGGGTTAACGCCACTTTTTACAAACTATTAACACTAATAATATATTAGAATGCCGACACACTGAAACATTCCCCAAAATGTTATACTAGTTGTGGGAATCGAACCGGATTCACGGCGTGACTGCGAACAAGATGACCAATCGGCAAACCAGAAAAAAAAATGACAATGTAAAAATATCAATATTTCCAATTTCAATAAACCCATTTCAGCTGAAAATGTTAATACTTCCATAGCATAATTGATAGAACGTCTACAAAGGGAGCCTAAGTTTCGATCCCCTGGGACCTGGGGCGGTGGGGTAGCCTAGTGGTTAAAGCGTTGGTTCGTCACGCCGTAGACCCGGGTTCGATTCCCCACATGGGCACAATGTGTTAAGCCCATTTCTGGTGTCCCCCGCCGTGATATTGCTGGAATATTGCTAAAAGCGGCGTAAAACTAAACTCAGTCAGTCAGTCCCCCTGGGACCGTCAAACCAAATTACGTCAAAACATAAATAAGTTAAACCTAAAATCGCTTTCAACGTTCCTTGGTTTTATATCAAATGTTTCTTCATCAGTTCTCTGGGCGGTGAGGTAGTCCAGTGGCTAAAGCGATCGCTCGTCACGCCGAAGACCCGGGTTCGTTTCCCAACAGGGGTACATTGTGTGAAGCCCATTTCTGGTGTCCTGGCAGTGATATTGCTGGAATATTGCTAAAAGCGAGGTAAAACTAAACTCACTCACTCATCAGTTCTGTTGAAACTTTACTATGAAACTCTACAAAGTCAATTATACATAGCACAACCTCAACAACTAACACATGTTTTCTTTCACAGTGTTTTGTGTATCTTATGTTCGTGTTCTGAAGTAAACTTGATTAGTCGTGAGTTCTTCCTCTTTTTTATTACATACCTTCTGGACTATTGCAATCGACGGGAACAACCATATTCATTGCGTTACATGGCACCTCGTTTTCATCTTTGACAATAATCTCGAAACCGAAGTTGTTCCGCTCGCCGCTTAACCACTGCATGACGGCCTGTTTCACGTCAAACGTCACCCACGTTGGTCCCGTTGTTGTCACCATCCGGGCATCCAGCAAGCGCTTCCGGTTTAAAACTGAATCACAGAATGACCATTTTGAACTTGAAATTAGCACAGAAAACAATGGGATGAGAATAGTTACTATCTCATGGTCTTGTTTCAAGGATGATACCGTTTAAAGTGCAAGTGAATAAGTGAGCAGATATTGTTTTACACCGCATTCAGCAACACTAACGTCAAGTAAATGACCAAATCAGTGATTGAAGCAAGGAATGCTATTTCATGTTTTGGAGATACAATGTCATTTCAGTCATAGAGCAAAAATAAAATGCCCCCTATACATACATGCACATACCTTGCTGTATACAAGATTTAGCCATATACCTCGCTCATTACACGATATAGCCAACTACCTAGCTATATACAGCTCGCTATATATACAATAGAACCATCTATCTCTCTATATATACATGTACACGATATAAAAACCTAGATGGCTATATCCACAATATAGCTATATACTTCACATGATACACAATATAGCAATCATATAAATCCATACCAAGAGGTTCTTCTTTGTTCTTTTACTTACCTCTGTTGCGAGATCGCTGGAATCTCAGAGGTCTGAGGAATTGGTACACCGACACCAGGAACCTGGAGCCGCTCGCTGACATTGGAACCTCCTCCCCGTGACAAGTGAAGCCTGGGGTAGAGCAAAAACAGTGAGTGAGTATGGTTTTACGCAATAAAAGCAATTTAGCAATATTCCAGCAATATCGGGGCGGGAGAACACCAGAAATGGGAGACAACCATTGTACCCATGTGAGGAATTGAACCCGGTTTTTCAGCGTGACGAGCCAACGTTTTCACCATTAGGCTACCCCACTGCCCAAGAGCATGAAGAACTTCATCCAACAAGAATATCTGAGATGGGTGTGTTTGCATACGAGTTTGGCTTCTAGTAAGAGCCGTGACAATTGCGTGTCTTGAAGGGCTAGCCCAATGAGATACATGTGCGATGACGCTGTTTACCTGGACAATGACCCCTAGCTGCCCAGTCCATGTTTTTCGTCATGTCTATCCCCTTTAATAATGCACGTGAGACATCATTATATATATTTATTTTTTTTCATATGTTATTTAATGTTTTCATTTTTGGGGGATCATACTTGGGTTTTAGGGTCTCCAAACACTAAGGATTACACTCCATACACTTCAACATAAACTCCAACATTTTCGACAGTAACAGCATTGCTCTTCTTTTCTGTCAAGAGCGGCTGCTGTTTCTGACAAAGTTCATAACCCAACCATGACTCGTTAAGTCAGACATTAGCCGAACCGGGTTATATAACATTATTAAACTGATCGTATACGATTTCAGCTGACTTAATATTACAAGTCCCTGGCTGTTCTTTGTCTACGTTCGTAAACAGATGCAGATGTTGATAATGTGGGAAAATTAATAAACAATGCAATAAAATTATAGATATATTATTAGAAATATGGATAATACTTACCATTCGTGTGTCGAAGGAAGACATTCAGATTGGCTTGCCGCAGATGTGTTGGGGCAGTGTCCTGTCTCGCAGCTAGACTCGTGTAGACTCGGAAACCTCCGAGTTGGTTGTCCTCCCACAACTGGCGGTCGATATTCCTCGGGAGAGAACCTGGAAGATCATAATCTGTCTCACAGTCCCAGAACAATATGTTCCCTACTGTCTAACCCTCTCTGCAATGCTAAAGCTCTAAATGAAGCAGGTCTAGATGTCATCAGGTTCTCATCAGGTTCTGAATCTCTGGTCTCCCTGGGTCTCCTTTTCAATTTAAATGGGTTTGTTTGCTGCTGTCAAAATTGTATATATTCAGAGACTAAGCGTTAGTCTAGGAAGGTCATTACAAGATATGTCACAGGCACTGAAAGTTTGTCTACTAATAATTATTGTATGGTTGACCAAATTTGCCACTTTCATACATTTATTTACTTTTGGGTAAAATATATAATTTCATGAACAATAAACAACAAAAAATGTCTCCAACCTTTGTAGTCAACATTTTTGAGAACTCTTTATAATGTTTGATAAACTTTGGTTATTCGTGTGGTAATTGTCGTTGCTTATGCTGTTGATCACCGGATTGTCTGGTCCTGACACGATTATTTACAGACCGCCGCCATATAGCTGGAATATTGCTGAGTGCGGCGTTAAACATAAAAAGAACAACGTATGGTATTTGTAGTTTTGTTTCAAAGGGAAATACAATGTCAACAAGGTTTTATCATTCCTAATCAACAAAAATGAGAAATGTGACCGTTATCATTTAAATGACGTGGCGCTTGTTATGGATAAGAACTGAAACGTCATTTCAAACAATAGTGAGTGAGTGAGTGACTTTATTTTGACGCCGCTTTTAACAATATTCCAGCAATATCACCACAGGGGATACCAGAAATGGGCGTCACACATTGCAGCTATTTGTGGAATCGAACCAAGATCTTCGCCGTGACCAGTGAACGCGTTAACCATTAGGCAACCCCACCGCCCCCCATGTCAAACAATAAAGAAGTATTTTTAAAAGGTTCCGGGTCTATATTTTCGTGGAACTGGAATACCGGTAATTTTTAATGTTGTAAGATACATTCTGCTTCAGTTCTATAACAGTTTTGTTTCTTGTCAACTATTTAATTTATCAAAAAATGGATTTTTATGAAATCTTTTTGATTTACGTTCTAAACAGAAGCAATGGCCATTAAATGTGTAATTAATTTAGTGTATGTGAGACACATGCTTTCTATAAATACATTCCTGCTTGAGGCATTCCTGCTGCAAATCTCTTAAGCACATTATTCCCATTTAACATCATCTAAATTGGACAACAAGCAATAAACATCCGCCGTGAAGGCCTCTACCCCGCCCTAGCCTGTGCCGTCGCAATCAATGTAGCCCATTCATTCCTAATACCACCCCGGGGGGCCGTCTTCACTATAATCCATGGCTCAAGAAGATACTGGAAAATTCCAATGAAGTTATGAATGAATGAGGTTTTCATTCAGGGTCGCATGCCATTCTCATTGTGAATACCTCAGACATCTAAGAATGGAAAATACCCAAAGGCTCATGGGAGTACCGTTAAACACCACGTGGGGGTCACATTGTCTGGCCTTGACAAGTTCGCAGCCATCAGCAAACGCCCCTGTTTTCATGTACAGAATTTCACAGTCTGCACTTTGTTTCTGTCTGCCTTGCATGTTGTCGAATATCTTTGACAACGACACTTCAAAAAGATATTTTTGTCACCTACTTTTTTATTCTTTCCAAAACAAAAATGTTTTTTGTAACAAAATCGTTTTTCACACATTTTTAGATAATAATTAAACATTGCTAAAAAGTATCTGCATATGTGTTCTTTAAAAATCATAAATTATTCACATATTTTTCAAACACCTTTCACTCATTTATCTGAATATTTGCATACATTTTATTCACAGATTGCAGCTGACAAATCATCCATTTACTACACTTGTTTAAACATTTATTAAAATGATAAAACTAGTATATATCGAGTATATATAGGTTTGAACTATAGGCAATTATAGTTTTTATATAGAGTTCTATTGTCTTAAATCTAGTTGCATTTAGCTTAAATCTGCCGGTATATAGTATTAAACCTATTAGCTAGATGCATCTTGTGTTATATAGAGTATTATACATTGTTATACTTTGTTATGCCTATTTATACCAAGTTATACCTCGTTATACCTATTTATACCAAGTTATACCTTGTTATACCTATTTATACCAAGTTATACCTTGTTATACCTATTTATACCAAGTTATACCTCGTTATACCTATTTATACCAAGTTATACCTCGTCCACCTTAGATATACGTATTGTTACTGGGTCAGAACACTGTCATACTGTTACATGCAGATGTGCTCTACCAAGTAGTAATCTATATAAGTAATATTTAGTTGCTTTCTAAATATTGTTTTACATTTAGTCTATACTATTCTAATTAGTTATGTTTCTGAAACATATATTTTGTTTCAAAGGTTTTTCCGTAACAAATATAAATTGCTGAGAATATTGTAATAACTAATTGCATCTGTTGTTACAATTTGCAATACTGTTATACCACGCATACATAATGTATAATTATACCTAGTAGTATATTGTCTTACTAATAGTGTCGCGTAAAATTATAAATACCTATATACAATATATTGTAGAATACAAAAATATCCACCGTACTGTCCTAATGGGTTTTCAGTACTGTTATACCACTTAGATATAATATAATACATGTATAGTTGCCTGTAGATATTTATAATTCGTATAACTACTGTAGCCACAAAAAGCATCGTCATGAATAGTTATATTTGTTAACACATTTTCCCACATAAAATGAAATATTTTGCTGTAAAATAGAAATCGCTGAGTGAATGAGTTTAGTTTTACGCCGCACTCAGCAATAGTCCAGCTAAATGGAAGCGGTCTGTTAATAATCGAGTCTGGACCAGACAATCCAGTGATCAACAGCATGAGCAACGATCTCCGCATTTTGGACACTATGACATGTGTCAACCAAGTCAGCGAGCCTGACCACCCGATCCCGTAAGTCGCCTCTTACAACAAGTATGGGTTACTGAAGATCAATTCTAACCCTGACCTTCACGGGTCAGAAATCTCTGAGCATGTCATCATGTTTGGTTATGTTATACCCAGATATATAATGTTATACATAGTCGTGTATATTTGATTGTAGAGCTATAAATAGGTGTACACAGTGTGTACTCACAAGGAGCGTTGTTATAAATCGTGACAGTTTATGTTGTAAATCACAAATGTTTCAGCCTATTTTGTATTTATTGTGTGTTTTCAATGTTATGTCACAAAGTAAGTATGTGCGTTGCGTTTAAGGCAGCTTATATTCCAGCAATATCACGGCGGGGGACACCACAAATGGGCTTCAACACATTGCACCCTTTTGGGGAATCGAACCCGGGTCTTCCGCGTGACGAGCGAACGCTTTAACCACTAGGCTACCGTTATGTCACATAGATATACTGCTATATGTACTAGTGTAAATTTGCCTGTAGAGTATATATCGTTTACTGCTATACTCACACGAGGCAGAGAAACAGCGGCTCTCCTCCCTGTTCTCCAGTTCGTCCTCCATCAACGTGTAAGGGTATGATTGGTTGGTAATGTTACGGATGAGGCCTTCCGGGATGCTCGGAGGTTCCGTCCAGCCCAGACTGCGCAGAATCTGTTCCCGGATCCGCTGCAGACGGTATCGGCGGTTCCATGAATGGATTCTGAGGAGAGATAGAGCGCTTACTTTAATATTCTGGCAGGGTGGGGTCAGTTAAGTGAGTGGTTCTGGCTTTACGCCGCTCTCAGCAATATTCAAACAGTAACGCTGAGGGAGAGGCCAGAAAGGGTCTTCACACATTGTAGCTATTTGTAGAATCGAACCAAGGTCCTCGTCGTGACGAACGAACGCGTTAACCACTAGGCACACACACACACACACACACACACACACACACACACACACACACACACACACACACACACACACACACACTCACTCACTCACTCACTCACTCACTCACTCACTCACTCACACACTCACTCACACACACTCACACACACACACTCTCACTCTCACACACTCAATTTCACCACACCCTCACTCACTCACTCACTCACACTAACACTCACTCACTCACACACACACTCCCTGGTATCTGTGAAAGCACCGAGATAGTTTTACGAGACGCTCTAGCGGTCCAGCCCACTTATGGTATCACCACTTGCCATTGGTGAATTTCGTCCTACCATTTCTGTTACAAGCAATCCTTGCATTGTGACTATCAGTTCGGGGTGGGTGGATAGCCTAGTGGTTAAAACGTTCGCTTGTTACGTCGCAAGCCCGAGTTTGCTCCCCTCATGCGAAGGCCGTCCCCCCATGATATTGCTGGAATATTGCTAAAACGGCGTAAAAACACTTTCACATTATCTTTTCACACTACAATTGACAATACATTCACTGTTTTTGTCACTCAAGTGACGCGTGCGTGCGTGCGTGCGTACATAACGTCATGAACATCGATCTGAGAAGCTGGGATACGATGATACACATCAACCAGACCAGCACGCCTGACAAACCGATCCCGTTAGTCGCCAAGCATGGTTCACTGAAGAATTCTAGGATCTTCAGGGGTAGCTTCAGAAGATGTACCACGTGGCACCCCACACAGATTACCATAACCAAGCACCGTGTATCTGTGTCAGTGTCACGGGCATCCACCTCTGCGAGCCCTACCCACAATACAGACAACTATTCTGCCCATAAGGAATGTCCCTCATTAGCCAAGTGAAGCCTGTGCCCCCATCCCAGATCCCCTGGGTGTGAATGGCGGGGAATTAAGGGGGATACGGGATGAATGGAGAAGAATTTTCGCACTATCATTGAGTTCATCTCGTACACGAATGTACTGCATGACTGTTATCTAGAAGACATAGTTTTCTGCTGTTTCGTCACGTCGAAGACCCGGGTTCTATCCCCAGTTGGGTAAACATACTGAACAAAAAAGTTAAGGGCCCAATCTTCAATAATAAATTATTTAATGGTTCAGATTATGATCCATATATTATGCTTAAATATTTATTATTGGGGTGGTTCATTTTTGCTGAGTATATGTGAAGCCCATTCCTGTGTCCCCCGCCATGATATTACTGGAATATTGAAAAAAGCGGCATAAAACTAAACTCACTCACTAGTACGTGTGCGAACATAACAATTGGGTCATTCTTTAATTATTCAACTTCCACAGACACAACTTTGCAACACCGGCTGTGCAAACACATGTTTTATAACGGCATGTTGTCGCAGTATTCAGTCAAAGCTTGTCTTGGCTTTATCTCATGTTTGGTTTGCAAAGAAGTTAAAAGTTTAGACACCGTCAAATACAACTCATTCATTTATCCTACTGCGTTTCAGGACATTGGTTCTGTTTGCATTATTAATTCAAAAGATGTTCACGTAAAATATACTGAATCAGGTTACGTCACAAAGGAAGGAATCCATACCGCTGTATCATCCCTGTCATCGTCGATCTGCAAGTCGTGGCGGTTAGATATTATATAATATACTATTTGAAACTTGTAAGAATAAATAATAAATAAAATCATTGTTTTCTGAAAGAAGTATACTGACGTTCAAAAGAAAGTACACACCTGATTGTTTGGTATAATATTTTCTTAAAAACAGCGTTAATATTTTAAGAGTTTTGATTCTGCTTTCCAAGTCACAAACATTGTGCAAGTATTTTCAAAACAACACAGATATCGTTCCCAATTACAACATTGCTAACAAAATATTTGGGTTTTTTAAAGTCCCCAAAACACTAGGTGTATACTTTCTTTTGTACGTCAGTATATTTATTCGTATAATTATTCAGTATTTCTCAATCAATACGAAACTTATCAGAATTTGCTTGTCATCATTGTTTTAAGAAAAGAAATATTAATTTGTTTAATTATACAATTTTTCTCAATCAATACGTTTTCAGTCATATATATTTTGGCATAGTATATCATGGTATCCTACGTCATACTAACTTATTGTATGACGTTAAAATGTCATATACACTAATTAAATGCTATGATTGTTTCCATGTGTCATAATCAATTGAGCAGATCTATGTTACAAGATGTCCAACAAAGTCAGTCCTTAACGCTTGTATACCTCTTTCACTGTAGCGTGGTGGTAAACAGTAACACAACCTTCTAATGTGTGGAGAATGTGATACAACGGGTGATAACAACTCGAAAACACACCATGGGATATTGACAAATCACTCCGTCACAAAGTGATCACGTGTGTTGGTGTAGGAATCCCGCATGGACACTGGAAGGTCACAACTTGACAGATGTGGGTCAGACGAAGAGATTGATGGGTCTCAGAAACCACCACAACAACCAGAAATATCTGATTGTGTACACCTTGGAGGTCAAAGATGTCGTTGTGAATAAGGCTAGAGTACGATGTGTAGCCTACACAGACAGTAACTGTTGTGATAGTCATAGCGTCGTGCACCTAGTCGCTCTCATCGGCTAGAAGTCAGGTGTTGTAGGTGGGACGTCATGACATCTTGTGTTGTAGGTGGGGCGTCATGACATCTTGTGTTGTAAATGGGGCGTCATGACATCTTGTGTTGTAGGTGGGAATTTATAACATCTTGTACAGAGTCAATGTCAGGTGTTGTAGGTGGGACGTCATGACATCTTGTGTTGTAGGTGGGGCGTCATGACATCTTGTGTTCTAGGTGGGAATTTATAACATCTTGTACAGCGTCAATGTCAGGTGTTGTAGGTGGGACGTCATGACATCTTGTGTTGTAGGTGGGGCGTCATAACGTCTGGTGTTGTAGGTGGGAATTTATAACATCTTGTACAGAGTCAATGTCAGGTGTTGTAGGTGGCACTTTATAACGTCTTGTACAGAGTCAGTGTCAGGTGTTGTAGGTGAGACGTCATAACATCTTGTGTTGTAGGTGGGACGTCATAACATCTTGTGTTGTAGGTGGCACTTTATAACGCCTTGTACAGAGTCAATGTCAGGTGTTGTAGGTGGCACTTTAAAACGCCTTGTACAGAGTCAATGTCAGGTGTTGTAGGTGGGACGTCATAACATCTTGTGTCGTAGGTGGCACTTTATAACGCCTTGTACAGCGTCAATGTCAGGTGTTGTAGGTGGCACTTTAAAACGTCTTGTACAGAGTCAATGTCAGGTGTTGTAGGTGGGACGTCATAACATCTTGTGTCGTAGGTGGCACTTTATAACGCCTTGTACAGCGTCAATGTCAGGTGTTGTAGGTGGCACTTTAAAACGTCTTGTATAGAGTCAATGTCAGGTGTTGTAGGTGGGACGTCATAACATCTTGTGTTGTAGGCGGGACGTCATAACATCTTGTGTCGTAGGTGGCGCTTTATAACGCCTTGTACAGAGTCAATGTCAGGTGTTGTAGGTGGCACTTTATAACGTCTTGTACTCAATGTGGTGTTGTAGGGTGGCAGTCTTGTACAGTCAATGTCAGGTGTTGTAGGTGGCACTTTATAACGTCTTATAGGTGTTGTAGGTGGCACTTTATAACGTCTTGTACAGAGTCAATGTCAGGTGTTGTAGGTGAGACGTCATAACATCTTGTGTTGTAGGTGGGACTTCATAACGTCTTGTACAGAGTCAATGTCAGGTGTTGTAGGTGGGACGTCATAACATCTTGTGTTGTAGGTGGCACGTCATAACACATTGTGTTGTAGGTGGGACATCATAACACATTGTGTTGTAGGTGGGGCGTCATAAAATCATGTGTTGTAGGTGGGACGTCATAAAATCATGTGTTGTAGGTGGGACGTCATAACACATTGTGTTGTAGGCGGGACGTCATAACATCTTGTGTTGTAGGTGGCACTTTATAACGTCTTGTACAGAGTCAATGTCAGGTGTTGTAGGTGGCACTTTATAACGCCTTATATACAGTCAATGTCAGGTGTTGTAGGTGGCACTTTAAAACGTCTTGTATAGAGTCAATGTCAGGTGTTGTAGGTGGGACGTCATAACATCTTGTGTTGTAGGCGGGACGTCATAACATCTTGTGTCGTAGGTGGCGCTTTATAACGCCTTGTACAGAGTCAATGTCAGGTGTTGTAGGTGGCACTTTATAAAGTCTTGTACAGAGTCAATGTCAGGTGTTATAGGTGAGACGTCATAACATCTTGTGTTGTAGGTGGCACTTTATAACATCTTGTACAGAGTCAATGTCAGGTGTTGTAGGTGGCACTTTATAACGTCTTGTACAGAGTCAATGTCAGGTGTTGTAGGTGGCACTTTATAACGTCTTGTACAGAGTCAATGTCAGGTGTTGTAGGTGGCACGTTATAACGTCTTGTACAGAGTCAATGTCAGGTGTTGTAGGTGGCACTTTATAACGTCTTGTACAGAGTCAATGTCAGGTGTTGTAGGTGGGACTTCATAACGTCTTGTACAGAGTCAATGTCAGGTGTTGTAGGTGGGGCGTCATAAAATCATGTGTTGTAGGTGGGACGTCATAAAATCATGTGTTGTAGGTGGGACGTCATAACACATTGTGTTGTAGGCGGGACGTCATAACATCTTGTGTTGTAGGTGGCACTTTATAACGTCTTGTACAGAGTCAATGTCAGGTGTTGTAGGTGGCACTTTATAACGTCTTGTACAGAGTCAATGTCAGGTGTTGTAGGTGGGACGTCATAACATCTTGTGTTGTAGGTGGGACTTTATAACGTCTTGTACAGAGTCAATGTCAGGTGTTGTAGGTGGGACGTCATAACATCTTGTGTCGTAGGTGGGACTTCATAACGCCTTGTTCAGTAGAGTTATTCCGCAGTAAGCACCAGGGGTCTTACCGAAACTTTATTTTTTTTTAATTTTCTTTATTTAAGTGAACAAAAACACATTTTCAAGCCATGTTCAATATTTTGGTAGTAATAACGGACAATCCGCTATACCGGACTTTCCTATAAGTCATACAGATCCTGGAACAAAACTATCCAACAAACCAAGTCTGTAATAATTGGCAAGTTTGGATTACTGTAGTTTCTAAGAAAGTCTTTCGGGGGCCTTTTTATCATATTTTATTGAAATAACTACCTTTTGTAAAAAAAAAGTAACTATTTCAGAAACTAGATTTTAGTTTATATAAGCATATGTATCAGCATGACTTCTTCAACAATGCTGGCGTGAACGTATTGTATTTGGGAATATATACCAACCAAACAAAGTAGGGGATATTGGATTTACAACATTGATAAAATGTAAATGATGAAGCCAAGGAGGAAACAGATGATGAAGAGAAATTAAGGGAAAATGTGACAATTTATTCCATTCTTTTGGAAATGTTTCATCTGTATGGATATATATTACTTTTTTCATATGCACTGGCTAGTGGTATGCTCACAAAATGGAATATCCCCTACATTTTTTGAATGGTATATAAGACTTGCTCTGATGAATAATTGTGATAGTTTGCTGCGGGATAACGAAACACACTGTGTACATGAATATCTACCAAGTCATATAGTTAATATACCGTTTTGATGTAAAAATGTATTCGAGTTTATTTATTACATATTTTTATTATACTTACTTTTAACTTTACCATTTCCCACTTTGATCCATATTGATATTCGATATTCGATATTGGGTAGAAGATATAAGACCTTTATACTACGAAGCCTTATACTAAGACCCATATACCACAGAACCTTATACTTAGACCCTACACTACAAAACCTTATACTTAAACCCTTGCAACTACAAAACCTTATACTTAGACCATTACACTACAAAACCTTATAAATAGACCATTACACTACAAAGCCTTATACTTAGACCCTTACACTACAAAGCCTTATACTTAGACCATTACACTAGAAACCTTATACTTAGACCCTTACACTACAAAACCTTACACTTAGACCCTTATACTACAGAACCTTATACTTAGACCCTTACACTACAAAGCCTTATACTTAGACCATTACACTAGAAACCTTATACTTAGACCATTACACTACTAAACCTTATACTTAGACCATTACACTCTAAAACCTTATACTTATTGACCCTTATACCACAAAACCTTATACTTAGATCCTTATACTACTGAACCTTATATTTAGACCATTACACTACAGAACCTTATACTTAGACCCTTACACTACAGGACCTTATACTTAGACCCTTACACTACAAAACCTTATACTTAGACCATTACACTCTAAAACCTTATACTTATTGACCCTTATACCACAAAACCTTATACTTAGATCCTTATACTACTGAACCTTATATTTAGACCATTACACTACAGAACCTTATACTTAGACCCTTACACTACAGGACCTTATACTTAGACCCTTACACTACAAAACCTTATACTTAGACCATTACACTCTAAAACCTTATACTTATAGACCCTTATACCACAAAACCTTATACTTAGATCCTTATACTACTGAACCTTATATTTAGACCATTACACTACAGAACCTTATACTTAGACCCTTACACTACAGGACCTTATACTTAGACCCTTACACTACAGGACCTTATACTTAGACCATTACACTAGAAACCTTATACTTAGACCATTACACTACAAAACTTTATACTAAGACCCTTATATCACAAAACCTTATACTAAGACCCTTATATCACAAAACCTTATACTTAGACCCTTATACCACAAAACCTTATACTAAGACCCTTATATCACAAAACCTTATACTTAGACCCTTATACCACAGAACCTTATACTTAGAACCCTATACTACAGAACCAATACAGTTGCATTTGAGGCAGCCTAAGTTAATGTATGTTAATGAATCTATTATGGGCCTTATATTTTAATATATACTTAATATATTTTTATTGTACACCCCGGAATTGTTCAGCAGACAATAGTTCAAAGCAAGTTGTTGAATGTTACGCTCTGTAAGACCAAATACCCACCCCACTACTACGATCAGGGGAGGTTATGTACGGTATGATGACGCCTTACATGCGCTTCAGGTGTTCGTGCATGTGTACGACTCGGACTGATGCTGGTGTTTCTGGTGACGGCCCATTCTGAGGAGTTGAGTTGAAATTAGTTGAAATGGTACGGTAACGTGTGTGTGCTAGAGTGTGTGTGTGTGCGCGCGCGTGCGTGTGTGTATGTCTGTCTGTTGGTACTGAGGCGAACTAATGCTTACAATGCAGCGCTTGTCTGCCTACTGAGATACTATGCCGCACACTCACAGTACACAGATTCGGAACGGGACATTGTTTTATACGTGTAATGCTAAGCGCCAGCCAGGGTAATAGCAAGTACCATTTTTTAACTTGTTGAGGGAAGATGCGCGCGTGTGCGTGAGAGAGAGAAAGAGAACGATTGAGAGCGTGTATGTGCGTGCGTTTTTGTTCAGTCATCAGCTTCCCGCTCTCTCTACACCAAAACACCACTACACAATAATATATCAACTTTTTTTCAGTACTTTTTTCAGTACCTATACTCTGCAGGTATTTAACTTATCTCGAATTTAAATTTTACATTCAACATTATGAGGATAATATTCGGGTCACGGTTTACAGGATTACATTATGTAATAAACTGCTATTGCTGAAGATTGCATCACACGGTGCATTGCATGCACTTTCGGTTTGAAAAGGATTTTAAAAAGTTATAAATTAAAATCTTGCAGTATCGGCGGTACCAGTTAAAACATATGTAAACCTTTGCCTAAATATTATGAAAATCATCAATAAATATATACGCATTTGGATATAATGCAAATGTAAAATTATTAGGTTTAAATAGAGCTGTAAATTTAAAAATACTTACCTTTCTCTCATTTCAAACAATCTTTCTTCCTCTGTTGTGAGGTTTGGCGATGCCGTTGTGTTGGTGGGGTCGGTGCCGTTGTCTGCCACGTCTTCAAATTCTGTACTGTTTCCTATATCAACGTTGTTGCTGTTCTTCTGTCTGTTGATGGTGTTACTGTCAACGTCTTCAACAGCAACATAAAGCAGCAACAGCGTCATCAAAATGTTGACACAAGACCACAATTCCATTTTGGACAAATGTTGAAACAAGACCTCCAAAATAACGTTTCGAACGATTTCCTTTTAAATAAAAATTTGGTTTTGAAAATTTTACAAACGATATCTTTGACCGATTTTCAAAATGTCTTTGACAACAATTCTGGAAGAGAAAGTTCCAGTGGTAGTTTCAAACAAAGTCGAACCGACGACAGTGTAAAGGTAAGTTAATCGTCTTTCCGGCAAATGTGTTGAGGAAATCCGTGTTGTCATGTGCGCGTTTTATAAGAAGGAATTAGGAGGCGGGTGAGGGTTGACCAATCACATAGGGTGATCCCGCGTCCGCCTGCCATATTAAGGCGTGGTCTAACAGACGCCTCTGGTGGTCTGCAGCCGATTAACTCAAGCAGACGTCCTCTCTAGACCCACTTGGGAGGATCCCATACGTTACACAGGTTGATTTGCCTTTGTACGCCGGGCCGACTGTACGTCTTACGAGCCTGTACTACAGCGTACAGAGTCAGACAACTTAAGTTGGTTAATTAGGAATGTCGTCTGCTCGTGCTAGGATTCCCGCCAAGTTTGTCTGAAACACTTCGACAACTACCGTCTGGGAGTCCGATGACGCACTATCTTGTTTTGTTTGATGTTATCGTGGTATTTTCTGGGGTGTAAATAGTTAGCTGAAAATGAATATGTTCAAGAGATTCTATCAACACGTGTGTTATTGTTTTTGAGTACGGGCAGGCATTGATCATAGTTTGTCGAGCCCTCGTGGCAGATCCATAAGTTTCATCATAATTGTATTGTATTTTATCGGAATTCAAATGAGATATTTCAATGAAAGTACCTTGCATGTGGACAGAGCGTTTATTGGAATGTGGTTTATGGTACAATACAAGTATGATTTTTATCAAGATCAGTTGCACTTGTAGATACTGTGAAATATATTTTAGACAATATAGACTTGGTCGAGGTGAGTGATTATCAGGTTTATGTACAAGATGAATGCCAATTAAACATCATCAAATGTTCATTTGCACACATTTACGTAATATCATGTGCGTGTGTGTGTATGTGTGCGCGCGCGCGAGTGTGCGTTTGCGCCCGTGTGCCCGCGTGTGCGGATGTGTTAAAAGCAGCGTTCAAAGATACATTAGTCTGTCTCACAGTCCCTGAACACATTAATTTCGCTACTGCTGCCCTCTCTGCAGTGCTAAAGCCCTAAATAAAGCAAGTCTAGTTTCCTCAGGTTCTGAATCTCTGGTCTCCCTAGGGTTCCTTTTCAATATAAATGGGCTTGTTTGTTACTATCAAAATTATATATATTCAGAGACTAAGCCTTAGTCTAAAGATACATATGGGTGTGTGTATACAAGTCTGGATGGTCGGTTTTATATACCGTATGACCTTGAAACTTGGATACACCTCCCAGACACTATGTAGGCCTACTGAGATTCAGCCGTCCTTTGTTTTGTCTTCGAGTACCAGCCATGGTAACAATGAGTGCCATCTTTTACCGCACTTTGGTGCGAGTTGGCAGGGGATAGAACTAGCAGCCTTCAGCTTTCCTTGTAAACACTTTTCCTCTCGACTACATGTGTAGCGTGAATCAAAATTAAAATGATTAAAATTATTTCTAATGTCATAAGTATGCGGGGTTCTCTTTTGTCTCCGACTACCTGCCAGGGTAACAGTAAGTGCCATCTTTTACCACACTTTGGTGCGAGTTGGCAGGTTATAGAACCCGCGACCTTCCTGCTTTCCTTTGTAAATGCTATTTCCTCTTGACTACTTTTGTGCCGTAAATCAAAATTAAAACGATTATAGTGATTTCTAATGCTATGTGTTTGCCGGCTTATTCATAATCCTAACTGGGGGCGGTGGGGTAGCCTAGTGGTTAAAGCGTTGGCTCGTCACGCCGAAGACCCGGGTTCGAATCCCCACATGGGTACATTGTGTGAAGCTCATTTCTGGTGTCCCCCGCCGTGATATTGCTGAAATATTGCTAAAAGAGTCGTAAAACCAAACTCACTCACTCACTCACTCATAATCCTAACTGACATTTTAAATTCCATACATACCGATAATAACTGTGAGGCAATGTATTTCTCTTTATGAGTCTAATGACAAATAATGACATAATTGTTTACTGAAAATACTCTCATCTCCATGTGTATTTACTAATAAATATTATCTCCTGGATAAAATGTGTTTGTTAATATATAGAATAGAATATATAAATAAACACAAAACACATAATAATGTATAATATATGTCTAATATGTATAACCATTATTCATATTATCAGGTGTAAATTCAAATGTTCCGTAAAGAATTTATATTTGTAACAGACTCACGAATAAACGCTTCACTTATAGGAATATTAGACAAAAAGCCATCAGACATGCAACCTGTTTTACCTTCAGGAGTGTTAGACCAACACGAGGCATTCGCATTCATCCAACCTTCAGTCAAAACATGTTTGGGTCGAGTTCTTCGTCCGACTGGGAATCCCATAAAGACCAACTACAAAGATATCAGGTTTCCTTCCGTGCCCCTTCTAACGGTAAACGACCCAATGTCTGTATCCCCCTAAACGATAATTGGGAAAAGTTGATTGTTCCTCCATATATACCAAACTGAACGGCAGCATACTAGAAAAACTACATCCTAAAAATATGCTCAAAAAGGTTTCACTGTGTTCAACGAAAATTTGGTGGGATTGGAAATTTATTTTTCTAAAAAATATTCCGAAAATCCATGGATTTTATTCTCCCTTCGAAAAAGAAAGTTTGCACCATGTGTTAAGGTGAAATATGAACAAACAAGATATTGTTCATTTGCTTGTTCATTTGATAAGGATATGAAAATTGCGTTCGTGGCATATCGGCGACTGTTGTCAGCCCTGTGAAGTTTTAAATAAAGTTTGTGTTTTGTCAAATCCAAATTTTAAATTGTGCACTTACTTTTGCCAGGCAGCTCATTCATAATTAATGGTGATGTTTTACTTGAGAAGATATTTACTTCACCAAGCAATTGTGACTATATGGCATTTTAATGTACATCAAGCGAAACACGATTGAATAATTCTTATTCTTTCATCCAATAGGAACCGAACTAGTTTAACAATAAGGTTGCAGTACAAGATCATATTGAATTTCACACATTACTGAAACATAATGTGTCCTTGATCTATTGTATGTGAAGGAAGTCTTATAAAGAGGCATTTTCTTGACATTTTGTCGTACGGTTACATTACAACGTTTTAAAGTTCAACACGAGGCTAATGTTTCCAGTACCATCTACTTCCACCCACAGTGTTCAGCCTCGTCACATCGTCAGCGGCGCTTTCCAGGAGCCATCTGATGAGGCAGCCAGTTGTCAGTGATAACGTTGATGATGATGGTGACGAGAGTACGATGCCTCGTGCACATGCCGCTTCTCTCTCGGTATTTTTTAGATGACAGGCGCAAAATGATTGGAGAAGAGCTCTTTTAGCGTATTGTAAAGGATTAATCAACACCTTCGATGACAAAGAAGTTTTTTCTGCCCAGTTTATGTATTTTACTGCCTAAACCCACATTTTATCCTGACACGAAGAGAATCGATCTCCAAGTTTGTCCATGTTTACGTAAATATTTTTTTTCATTTTGTAGTTAGATTAATTTTCACAGATTACCGTTATGCTTTATCTTAATTATTTTAAGCTTGTTAATACGATACCAACTTCATCGCACCTATTATTAATTGATATATAATTATACAACTGCGGAGGGTGGGCAGGGGTGTTGGGTTAATCAAAAGCATAGTATGCAAAAGTAGCACAAGCAAGAACAGCTTTATTGATGGTAATTTATTACACCTGTTTGTTTCAAAGACGATATTACACGCATCATAATGTAGCTGATCATCTAGAAACTGACATTTCAGCCTAGCAACGTTTAAGCATGTTTGGTCACCTCATTTTTTTTTCGAAAATACCTATGTATAAATGCTAAAATCAGAAGATTCAAAATCCACCCCAATCCTTTGCTAAAAACACATCATGCAAGACCCCAAACTCTCTCTTCATCCATGGTACGGGAAGTAAAAACTCACAATAATGTGTAAAATAACAAAATGTTTCTGTTAGGAGGCTTGTATTAGTTTTATTTTTATGTTTTCAGCGTTTAAAATGCAAGTCTGCCGGAGTTTGTTATTGGTTTTGTTTGTTTTATTTTTGTTTAATTTTTTTTTATCTTTGTTGTTTTTATATGCATATGTTGTTTTGTGTGTGGGTATGCACGTGTGTTTTTTATTTATTGTCAAATCGACAATTGCACTTCAGTCATATGGGCACAGAGAAACTTGCGTACAAAATATATATGAATATATTATAGCATCATAAATACCTCAGTTCACTGTTTGCAGGCACTTCAAATTAAATGAAGAATATAAAAGAAAAACTAGTTCCCCTACAACCTTTAACCGTTTAGAATATTTGTCCCTCAGGATAACTCTGTCTGGATAAACGAGGTTCCGCTTCTTTAGAAATCACTGTGACTTTAAGCAAATTGCCGGAATGAATAGAAATTATAATATTATTATTGTTTACAAGTTGTCACAACGTACAATTATCAGTTCCCTCTCCTAACTACGAACAACAGAAATGTTCATGTTTGGGGACAAACATATTTTAGAGTAAGTTCAACTCCGCATGCTTAGCAATCACTCGTCACACCAGACCACAGACGACTTAAAGTTAATTTCACCATGTCAGCAAAGGATTTTGTACAACTCCGACAATAACGCCATTCAGTTTACTGTATCTGTATTTTCTACGAAGCAAGCAGCGCGCGATATCACGCTGTAGGTACAAGACGACAAAAATAAGATCACAGAGAAACCACAACGATAGTCACAATAAAAGGGCTTTGGGAAATGTGAAGTGGCGATATCTTTTCGTGTTCTTGCAAAACGTCCCATTCATCTCAAATCCCTGTATCGTTGGCGACTGAGAACGCCGACAGCTTGCAGGGGACATTACACAGAGCGGCACGAGGTTGTACGCAAACGTTAAACCTCTGAACATGGGAGGTCCGCCATTCATGACCCGCCACAATATGAAAATGTGTTTTGGATGTTGACAAAAAGAACAGAGCCAGTTACATTTCATGCTCAATGGAATTCATTACAAAGAGTAGCATATTTTTCCGGTTCATTTTCCAACACAGCTGAAGGCGTTGTAAACATTTAAGCGAAGGAACCCAAGTAAAGAACTGGTGTTGGGCTCCACGAGGTGTTATTATTGCTCGGAATAAAGTGTTTTTCCTATTAAAACACACCATTTTCGTGGTTTGACTGCCTGATTTTCGTGAAAAAGGTGTTTTCAGTTGCTCTCATCTGTTACCGGATATCGTCTGAATTGTCGAGATGTTCGTCTGCTAAAGAGTCAGCTCGTGCAGGCGCGATATTACCTGTAATGCGTAACCCGCA